>NC_090055.1:881009-904489 GCF_038355195.1 Osmerus mordax
AGAAGAAGGGATGAGATGGAGAGACTCAACAAAGAGCCCGTTATGGATGGAAAGAAGGAGCGAGAGAGAAGGGGGAACTGCTATAAGGAGTGAAGAGGAAAAAGAGAAAGAGGGAGGAGAAGTGAGTAATTCTCGGGGGGAGGGAGGGAGGGGGGAGGGAGGCTGGAAGCCAGTGCCCAGTAGAACAGAGAGCGGGGATCCAGGGAGGAGAGGGAGAACACAGAGACCAGAATATTCCGTTAGACTTGTGTTCTATGTTTGTAATAAAGCCGTTCTTGGAAACGTCTCACAGCCATTGGAACACCCTTTTTCTGGGAAGAGTGGCCCGGGGAAGTGTGCAGTGGGAAGGAACATTTCCATGGCGACCACGTCTCACAGTAGCCATAAACAACTTGGTTGTCCAACACAATGAGAGAAGGAGGGGTCAGGACAATACACACACACACAAATACTAAGGGAGTTCCCTGTTATTCAACTCCCCTAACCAATCACAGCCCAGGCTGTAGTGCCCTTCCTACTGTAGTGACGCATGTTTGTATTTATGTTCAAGTTGGTGTGTTTGTGTGCCTACATCTGTCCCATGATTTGACACACATAGGTCTGTGTGTGTGCGTGTGTATAAAGGAGAAGGAGTGTTATTAGTTATGTAAGGAAACTTTTCAAGCCAACATCCACATCTTGCTCTCCTCATTGTATATAACTGTCTGTCATAGTCTAAACTCACATGCAGAGAACAGTAGGAAAGTCAACAGACAGCTAGTTAAACACATATTAACCTTCACTTCTGTTGCTGTTAACATTTGCGTATTGATTATCAGTCAAACGGTTGGCTGGAGTTCGGGACAGGAGGAATGCACATTCCCACAGGAGCTGTTTGTGTGTGTGTGTGTGTGTGCGTGTGTGTGTGTGGGAGTGCGTGTGAGTGTGTCTCAAGAGGAAACTAAGGATTGTTTCACAGCGGCAGGCAGCGCTGGGTTTGATACATAGTAAGAATGATAAGCAAGGTGTTGTGTAACAGTGATCAGGGTTGCGTGAGAGAGATACAGATAGACTGGTATGGCAGGCTTTTATTTGAAAGGGCCATATATCACCTGGTTACCTGGGCAGGTAGGCAAATACCCTGAACACATACAGCTAGACTAGGGCAAGGAGAGGGAGAGAGAGGGAGAAAGGGAGAGAGATGGATTAAAGGAGAGAGGGGAGAGAGAGTTAGGAAAGAGAGAGATGGAGAGACAGAAAAGTGAAGGGAAAGAGGTGAACAGAGAGAAAGGAGAAGAAGACGCAAGCAGGGTCATGAGAGCAGCCCTCCTCTGCCCCCCGGGTCTGCTCCTCTCCACCTGAGTGATGAACCCCACCTGGAGGGGAGGAGGGAGAGAGGAGGGAGGAGGGAGGAGGGAGAGAGGAGGGAGGAGGGAGAGAGGAGGGAGAGAGGAGGGAGGAGGGAGAGAGGAGGGAGGAGAGAGAGGAGGGAGGAGGAGAGAGAGAGGAGGGAGGAGGAGAGAGAGAGGAGGGAGGAGGAGAGAGAGAGGAGGGAGGAGGGAGAGGAGGAGAGAGGGAGGAGGAGGGAGAGAGGAGGGAGGAGGGAGAGAGGAGGGAGGAGGGAGAGAGGAGGGAGGAGGAGAGAGAGAGGAGGGAGGGAGGGAGAGGAGGGAGGAGAGAGAGGAGGGAGGAGGGAGAGAGGAGGGAGGAGGGAGAGAGAGAGAGGAGGGAGGAGGGAGAGGAGGGAGGAGGGAGAGAGGAGGGAGGAGAGAGAGGAGGGAGGAGGGAGAGAGGAGGGAGGAGGGAGAGAGGAGGAGGGAGAGAGGAGGGAGGAGGGAGAGAGGAGGGAGGAGGGAGAGAGAGAGAGGAGGGAGGAGGGGAGAGGAGGGAGGAGGGAGAGAGGAGGGAGGAGAGAGAGGAGGGAGGAGGGAGAGAGGAGGGAGGAGGAAGAGAGGAGGAGGGAGAGAGGAGGGAGGAGGAGAGAGAGAGGAGGGAGGAGGGAGAGAGGAGGGAGGAGGGAGAGAGGAGGAGGGAGAGAGGAGGGAGGAGGAGAGAGAGAGGAGGAGGAGGGAGAGAGGAGGGAGGAGGGAGAGAGGAGGGAGGAGGGAGAGAGAGAGAGGAGGGAGGAGGGAGAGGAGGGAGGAGGGAGAGAGGAGGGAGGAGAGAGAGGAGGGAGGAGGGAGAGGAGGGAGGAGGGAGAGAGGAGGGAGGAGGGAGAGAGAGGAGGGAGGAGGGAGAGGAGGGAGGAGGGAGAGAGGAGGGAGGAGAGAGAGGAGGGAGGAGGGAGAGAGGAGGGAGGAGGAGAGAGAGAGAGGAGGGAGGAGGGAGAGGAGGGAGGAGGGAGAGAGGAGGGAGGAGAGAGAGGAGGGAGGAGGGAGAGAGGAGGGAGGAGGGAGAGAGGAGGAGGGAGAGAGGAGGGGGAGGAGGAGAGAGAGGAGGGAGGAGGGAGAGAGGAGGGAGGAGGGAGAGAGGAGGAGGGAGAGAGGAGGGAGGAGGAGAGAGAGGAGGGAGGAGGGAGAGAGGAGGGAGGAGGGAGAGAGGAGGGAGGAGGGAGAGAGGAGGGAGGAGAGAGAGGAGGGGAGGAGGGAGAGAGGAGGGGAGGAGGAGAGAGGAGGAGGAGGAGAGAGAGGAGGGAGGAGGGAGAGAGGAGGGAGGAGAGAGAGGAGGGAGGAGGGAGAGAGGAGGGAGAGAGAGAGGGAGGAGAGAGAAGGAGGGAGAGAGAAGAGGGAGGAGGGAGAGAGGAGGAGGAGGGAGAGAGGAGGGAGGGAGGAGAGAGAGAGGCGTAAAGAAGGAGAGAGGGAGGAGGGAGGAGAGAGAGAGGCCTAGAGAAGGGAGAGAGAGAGGAGGGAGGAGAGAGAGAGGCCTAGAGAAGGGAGAGAGGGAAGGGAACAACTTACAAAGACAGAGAGGGAAAGAGAGCAGGTTCTGTTACAGGAATGTGCCATTAAACATCAAGTCCCCTAGCCAGGGCCTGACAAAAGCTCACCTAATCCCCACTCTCTCACACACACACACACACACAACCATCAAAAGCAGTGTGAAACACACACACACACACACACACACACACACACACTGGGAACACAGACAATAGTGTCACGCACGCCCCCGCCGTGCTCACCTGCCTGTCTGTACCCTGTCCCCTCCACCTCACCTGCCTGTCTTGTACCCTGTCCCCCTCCACCTCACCTGCCTGCCTGTACCCTGTCCCCTCCACCTCACCTGCCTGCCTGTACCCTGTCCCCTCCACCTCACCTGCCTGTCTGTACCCTGTCCCCTCCACCTCACCTGCCTGCCTGTACCCTGTCCCCTCCACCTCACCTGCCTGTCTGTACCCTGTCCCCTCCACCTCACCTGCCTGCCTGTACCCTGTCCCCTCCACCTCACCTGCCTGCCTGTACCCTGTCCCCTCCACCTCACCTGCCTGCCTGTACCCTGTCCCCTCCACCTCACCTGCCTGCCTGTACCCTGTCCCTCCACCTCACCTGCCTGCCTGTACCCTGTCCCCTCCACCTCACCTGCCTGCCTGTACCCTGTCCCCTCCACCTCACCTGCCTGTCTGTACCCTGTCCCCTCCACCTCACCTGCCTGTCTGTACCCTGTCCCCTCCACCTCACCTGCCTGCCTGTACCCTGTCCCCCTCCACCTCACCTGCCTGCCTGTACCCTGTCCCCTCCACCTCACCTGCCTGTCTGTACCCTGTCCCCTCCACCTCACCTGCCTGCCTGTACCCTGTCCCTCCACCTCACCTGCCTGTCTGTACCCTGTCCCCTCCACCTCACCTGCCTGCCTGTACCCTGTCCCCTCCACCTCACCTGCCTGTCTGTACCCTGTCCCCTCCACCTCACCTGCCTGCCTGTACCCTGTCCCCTCCACCTCACCTGCCTGCCTGTACCCTGTCCCCTCCACCTCACCTGCCTGCCTGTACCCTGTCCCCTCCACCTCACCTGCCTGCCTGTACCCTGTCCCCTCCACCTCACCTGCCTGTCTGTACCCTGTCCCCTCCACCTCACCTGCCTGTCTGTACCCTGTCCCCTCCACCTCACCTGCCTGCCTGTACCCTGTCCCCTCCACCTCACCTGCCTGCCTGTACCCTGTCCCCTCCACCTCACCTGCCTGTCTGTACCCTGTCCCCTCCACCTCACCTGCCTGCCTGTACCCTGTCCCCTCCACCTCACCTGCCTGTCTGTACCCTGTCCCCTCCACCTCACCTGCCTGTCTGTACCCTGTCCCCTCCACCCTCACCTGCCTGTCTGTACCCTGTCCCCCTCCACCTCACCTGCCTGTCTGTACCCTGTCCCCTCCACCTCACCTGCCTGTCTGTACCCTGTCCCCTCCACCTCACCTGCCTGTCTGTACCCTGTCCCCTCCACCTCACCTGCCTGTCTGTACCCTGTCCCCTCCACCTCACCTGCCTGCCTGTACCCTGTCCCCTCCACCTCACCTGCCTGTCTGTACCCTGTCCCCTCCACCTCACCTGCCTGCCTGTACCCTGTCCCCTCCACCTCACCTGCCTGTCTGTACCCTGTCCCCTCCACCTCACCTGCCTGCCTGTACCCTGTCCCCTCCACCTCACCTGCCTGCCTGTACCCTGTCCCCTCCACCTCACCTGCCTGCCTGTACCCTGTCCCCTCCACCTCACCTGCCTGCCTGTACCCTGTCCCCTCCACCTCACCTGCCTGTCCTGTACCCTGTCCCCTCCACCTCACCTGCCTGCCTGTACCCTGTCCCCTCCACCTCACCTGCCTGTCTGTACCCTGTCCCCTCCACCTCACCTGCCTGCCTGTACCCTGTCCCCTCCACCTCACCTGCCTGCCTGTACCCTGTCCCCTCCACCTCACCTGCCTGCCTGTACCCTGTCCCCTCCACCTCACCTGCCTGTCTGTACCCTGACGCAGGCTGTGGGAGGCTCCTCCAGACCACAGGGGCACAAGCTGGATGGACAGGAGGTGCTTGTTTTCATCAGCGACATCAGCTGGCTCTTAAGTCATCTAGGTGTTCTACAGTGACTCTATCTGCACGTCCACTTGGTCCTGCTCATGACAAACATACTCTGAGACTGGGACAACACCATCAGGGCCCTCATCAACAACACCAGCAAGCTAAGATAGGACTTCCTGTTCTGATAACACGTCATTGCTGTAGATACTGAGGACACTGCCTAGACAGACAGAGATGCATCTCCTCATCCATCAACACTCCACGAACAGAATCCATCTACAACTACCAAGTGTGTGTAAACTACGGGTGTAAACTGTATCAACAACAGGAGTGGCTGTTTTTCATGTTTTGTCTCCTTCATGTTAGAAGCAGCTGAGGTGTGAGAGAAAGAGAGGTAGAGACAGACAGAGAGACAGAGAGAGAGAGACAGAGAGAGAGAGAGAGAGAGAGAGAGAGAGAGAGAGAGAGAGAGAGAAGAGAGAGAGAGAGAGAGAGAGAGAGAGAGAGAGAGAGAGAGAGAGAGAGAGAGAAAGAGAGAGAGAGAGAGAGAGAGAGAGAGGGGCCTGGAGCAGACTGCAGACACAGGAGCACACACCTGTCCCAGTCAGCAGGGAGGAGAGGGAGAGAGGGGGAGAGGGGGAGAGGAGCAAAGAACAGGTGTGTGTCTGTCTACTCTAAGGGGGAGGGGCTCTCGTGTGTACAGGTGCTAAACAAACAGCCCTGTCCCTTGAACATGGAGACAGCCAGAGACAGGATGATGTGACACAGTAAGGATGGGAGAGCTGAAGAGGGGATGTGAATTCTCGGTGGTTCACATGATCACACCAGGGCCGGATTAAGTTTTGGTTCCTGGTCATGCTGTTACTAACCCTGTGATATATCCTGTTCTGGTGCTACATGATAACCTGGCTGTGCTGATGGAGTCGCCATTTCTTCCTGTTCTTCTGGTGTGGGAACAGAGAGAGGGTTCTCTCTCTCTCTCCTCCCCTCTCCCCTCTCCCCTCTCCTCTCTCCTCTCTCCTCTCTCCTCTCTCCTCTCTCCTCTCTCCTAGATGAGTGAGGAGGTCATGTCTGGCACAGGCCCAGACCCAGAGAGTGATGTCACACACACAGTCTCACTCTGTCTGAAACATTAGGTGAGGGGAGCAAAGTGAGGCGAGGGTGAGATCACGCAATCATTGGGAATGTTGATGATTCACACGGTGTTGCAGCGTCGCTACATGTCTGATCACAACTCCAGGGAGGGGAGTCCACTCGTCCAGAGGCTCTCATGAGGTCACTGTCCAGCCAGAACACTAGATTAGTCTGCTCTTTAACAAGCAGCCTGTCTGGCCTTTCCATGCTGAAGAACAGGACTGGCTGTTCTTTCTAGCTCCTGTTTCGATACTTCCAGGCACCACACTGCTAGCAAGACACAAACAAACCCACAAACAAACCCACAAGTATCTAGTTAGATCCACAAGGTCTCGAGCTAGTCTAACAGCAGAGCTGCGTTTCAAGATAAAAAGCACTGTAATGCTGTTATCAGTGACACACCAGTGTCACCAACACTAACTAACTAACTAACTGCTCTTTCACCCAGTAACCTGAGTAACTAATAATGTCACACATGTAGATGATAAAGGCAGGGGAATCTTACCCTCTGACCTACAGTCTGATAAGGAGAAATTATTCTGTAATCAAGATGTTGCTAAATCTACCCTCACCCTGCAGCAGATTCTAACTGCAAACCAGATATACAGGCTCTGTGGTAACACAAAGTACACACTCTAACTCACAGATACACTATATAAAAATAATCTGACATTCCTGTATCAACTGGATGTGTGTGATAGAAAGTGTGTGTTTGAAAGCTTTGACCTCACTGTCAGTTTTACAACCTGGTAGGCTTTACTGATATCACATTCAGTGGTTGTAGTTGATCTGGGAGCAGTTTACACATACCGACCCCTGATCTTAACCATTCCAGGGTGAAAGCCTGATCTGACCTGGGATCAGTAGCTGTACCTCGACTCTCTCCTCCTGACTGGCCTCTCCGAGTCATTAAATAGTTACGCAGGACACAGTCTTTATCAGGTGAGAGTCATGTTGCATGGCAACACCCGGACCAGTGAGAGAGAAAGTCGTTAGTCCAGCAGGTGAATGATTAACCCTGTGCAGGCAGCAGACAGGTGATAAACTGTGTTTGGGCCTACGTGTCAGTTTGAACATGTGAAGTGAGATTCTAGAAGCCAGTAGAGTGTAGCAGCTATAGAACGTGGTGAGGGAGGCAGTTCACTGACTGTTACACGTTCATGGCACAGCATGGAAGAGGTTGAGAAAATTTAACTGGATTTTACAACCGTAAAGCAGATATGAAATCAGGCTACAGTAAAGGCAAACTGAGGGGGGTTGTCAGGGTTGAGTATGTGTGTGCGCGTGCATGTGTGTGCACGTGTGTGTGTGTGCATGTAAGTGTAGGCTAAGACTTTAATTACAAGGTGTGAAGAGCCAGTCCACTAAGACCAGTTGAACTCCTAAGCCTGGCCAGACTGCTGATCAGATCAGCAGGACAGTTTAACTCGTGCATGATTCTCTTCAGCAAAATGTCTCCACAGCGGAACTCAAATAGAATGGTATCATATGAGTAAATAATAAGTCTCCATCTTTCAGAACTTTTGAAGCTACAAAAAATATAGTGTGTGATGATGACGGCAAGAGGTAACAGTATATTCTACATCTCTGACTGAAACATGTCTGATAGACTCTCTAAACTTTTTAGACTCATATTCAGAGATAGGCTTCTTCTGAACTCAGTAGCTTGGACCGCTGTCCGCTGACTGCCGTAGAAAAAAAACCGTAGCTGTGTTGAGTCCATTGTCAAACCCACTATCCCAACTATGCATGAAACAACACTAATAATGGTAATAAAGATGTTACATAAAGAAATGTTTTCTGAACAAGCACAAACACATCGGTAAACACTTACCGATGATTTGTCATCTTTTCTAATGTCTTCAAACGTACACAGACTCCGCGTCACCCCGTTCATCTTGGAAAAAGGTCTATCAACAGCCGCGACAAAACTGAAATAAACTGGAATAGATATTTAAGTCTTGATTCAATAGGTGCGCACCCTCCTTCTGTTCGTTCAATTTGCTGATGTTACCGATTTGTTGGCTGAACGCTGAAGTATTGTTCTTTACTACTGTGAAAACGGTTTCATGCCTCCTTCCTAGTTCCCTCCTTCGCGTCTCGTTACGTAATGCGAGAGCGATGCGCGTGCGGTGACCTCAACCGCCAAGTATCTTTTTCTGTCCCGGCGCACCTCGAGCTGCAGCACAAACACCTCAGGTGTGTGTAGTACACTTTCACAATCTCTACTCGCCTACTTTAATGAATGTAGTCCTACCTATTTAATAACAAAGGGATTGGCAATTTCCTCAAGTTTACTGAGATAAAGATAGATCAAAATTGCCACAGCTGACATAGACACAGACTTGAACTTTAGTTTAATTCATAATAGGGTGAACCCATTGGCCAACTTCTGTCTGCGTACTACAAATAAGGATGAGATTTGAGAGCTTGTGTTGACTGGTCCATCTGTCCTATCACGAGCAAGCAGAGCGGCAGAGCTCAGCCCTGTCCTAACAGAACGAGACCCTAAATTGGATCAAGACTTAACGATCATTAATGGTTGCTTGGAAACCAAACAAGAGCTGAGGATGGCATACGGAATTCAAAAATAAACCAACACACAAACACACACACAAACACACACAAACACACACGCACACACATACACGAACACACAAACACATACACGTACACACACAGCACTACTATAAATCCATACGTCTGCCTCATAAACCTTGTTGTGTCATGATTTACTGATGGAATATGTCCCAGATACTTGCACATAGTAATTATATATTTCCATCACACACCCTGCTCACGATGCAGACAGGGGAGGGAATGTGATGAATCAGTTAGCCAGCCTCTCAGTCTCCATACATTCCCTTTCTGCTGCGTGACCCAGAGCTGTTCTCGTGTGACTTGATGGTCTGAGAGGAAGAGTGAGTCTCTCTCAGACGTTTCCTACATCAACGGTCTCTCAAGATGGGCTCATGTTGTCATCGGTAGGCCTGTCCCAGTGCTTATCTCACAAGGATAGTGGGTACAGGTGATTCAAGGGAAACAGTACAAAATTGTGTACTTGTAATTCAGTTAGACGTGGATGAACAGAGGCTGAACTTTTGGACTGTACTCCTGCTCTTCCTTATTTGCATTCTCAGAATCCTTATCTCGTGTTACCATCTAGCCGCTTTGCATTTCCACAGAATCCATCCCTTTCAACATGCCCTGAGGGAGACAGCCCAGCTATGGTGGAGTACCTCCTGACTCAGTACATACAGCTAACTCAGTCCAGATGATAACATCAGGACAACCACACAGGCCATACTGGGAGCTCTGACACACCCCAGAATGGCCAAATCACATTTCATCACATTTCAGGGTACAAGTTGTGGCTGGTCTTAGCCTGTTTGCTGATCAAAAAGGAGACGGAAGGCTGGTGGATGTCTGGTTCTATAGCAAGGCGTTCTTCTCAACACATACTGACAGTGGGATTCTACGCGGTGGATAAGCTTAACATGGTACACTGATCAAGTCACTTATATACTCTTGTACATGGTCTATTCTGTTATCTCTTCTTGTTACCTGCGTCGGTTGGTCAGCTGTTAGGTTCTCTCCTTATCAGTTCATAACAGGCTTAAGTCTGGGTTTCATTCTGTCGGCTCTGCAGTTTATTAATGTCATGTTGCCATTCCTGTCTCTTTAGTTGACATTCCCTAATGTCAGACCCTGTGTCCTTGGTCAGCCTGTACGATAATTCCTTCGTCCTCGGTCAGTTGATTCCTAATTGGTGTATCCTAGGTCCTTGCTTCTAACCTAGGTCAGTGAATTTGTCTTGCATAACTAAGATCTTGTTATGTGTCGTGTCATGTTCTTCAAGTCAATGCTAGTTCACCTGAGGTAAACCTTCAGTTCTTAGTCAGTGAGGTCATCTTGGACAGTCTAGTGCTAGTCCACGTCAGGATAATCAACTAGTTCAATAATGGTAGTTTCATACAGTTTTTTGGCCACCACAATCATGAATAACATTCCTGCAGGCTTACCCAGCAGGAGAAACATCAGGTGATCTCCTCCTCTATATCACAGACAGAAACTGGTTTAGACTGGTCCTCACTACTCTGACGTCCAGAAAAGACTGACTACAAATACAGTTGAGTAGAGCGATCTTCATGAAGGACGAGGATGAGTGAAGGATTTTGTTTCCTTCCCCTCATGGTGCCTCACATGAAAGCGCTCCAGGAGGTCTGCTGGAGTCTGTGAAGATCAGAGAAACATCACACACTTCCACAGAGGGAGAAGCTCCTGTGGGGAACGTCTCACCACAGAGGGAGAAGCTCCTGTGGGGAACGTCTCACCACAGAGGGAGAAGCTCCTGTGGGGAACGTCTCACCACAGAGGGAGAAGCTCCTGTGGGGAACGTCTCACCACAGAGGGAGAAGCTCCTGTGGGGAACGTCTCACCACAGAGGGAGAAGCTCCTGTGGGGAACGTCTCACCACAGAGGGAGAAGCTCCTGTGGGGAACGTCTCACCACAGCAGAGTGTTTCCCTGCTCAATTTGGCATGTGCTGAAATTGTGTGATGAGATGTGGGTTGTACAACATACGATTCGATTAGAAATAAACAGAATGTCGGGGTGCACCGGTGGCTCACCGGTTAAGTGTGCACACCACGCAGGCTGAGGGCCTGGAGCTCACGCAGGGTGAGGGCCTGGAGCCTGGAGCCCCACGCAGGGTGAGGGCCTGGGGCCTGGGGCCCACGCAGGGTGAGGGCCTGGGGCCTGGAGCCCACGCAGGGTGAGGGCCTGGGGCCTGGGGCCCACGCAGGGTGAGGGCCTGGGGCCTGGAGCCCCACGCAGAGTGAGGGCCTGGGGCCTGGAGCCCACGCAGGGTGAGGGCCTGGGGCCCACGCAGGGTGAGGGCCTGGAGCCTGGAGCCCCACGCAGGGTGAGGGCCTGGGGCCTGGAGCCCCACGCAGGGTGAGGGCCTGGGGCCTGGGGCCCACGCAGGGTGAGGGCCTGGGGCCTGGAGCCCCACGCAGAGTGAGGGCCTGGGGCCTGGAGCCCACGCAGGGTAAGGGCCTGGGGCCCACGCAGGGTGAGGGCCTGGGGCCTGGAGCCCCACGCAGGGTGAGGGCCTGGGGCCTGGGGCCCACGCAGGGTGAGGGCCTGGGGCCCACGCAGGGTGAGGGCCTGGGGCCAGACCCCACGCAGGGTGAGGGCCTGGGGCCTGGAGCCCACGCAGGGTGAGGGCCTGGGGCCCACGCAGGGTGAGGGCCTGGGGCCAGACCCCACGCAGGGTGAGGGCCTGGGGCCTGGAGCCCACGCAGGGTGAGGGCCTGGGGCCCACGCAGGGTGAGGGCCTGGGGCCCACGCAGGCTGAGGGCCTGGGGCCAGACCCCACGCAGGCTGAGGGCCTGGAGCCAGACCCCACGCAGGGTGAGGGCCTGGGGCCCCACGCAGGCTGAGGGCCTGGGGCCCCACGCAGGGTGGGGGCCTGGGGCCAGACCCCACGCAGGGTGAGGGCCTGGGGCCCCACGCAGGCTGAGGGCCTGGGGCCAGACCCCACGCAGGCTGAGGGCCTGGGGCCTGGAGCCCACGCAGGGTGAGGGCCTGGAGCCCACGCAGGCTGAGGGCCTGGGGCCCACGCAGGGTGAGGGCCTGGGGCCTGGAGCCTACGCAGGGTGAGGGCCTGCGGCTCACGCAGGGTGAGGGCCTGGGGCCTGGGGCCCACGCAGGGTGAGGGCCTGGGGCCCCACGCAGGGTGAGGGCCTGGGGCCCACGCAGGGTGAGGGCCTGGGGCCCGGGGCCCACGCAGGGTGAGGGCCTGGAGCCCACGCAGGGTGAGGGCCTGGGGCCTGGAGCCCACGCAGGCTGAGGGCCTGGAGCTCACACAGGCTGAGGGCCTGGAGCCCACGCAGGCTGAGGGCCTCGAGCCCACGCAGGCTGAGGGCCTGGGGCCTGGGGCCCACGCAGGGTGAGGGCCTGGGGCCTGGAGCCCCACGCAGAGTGAGGGCCTGGGGCCTGGAGCCCACGCAGGGTGAGGGCCTGGAGCCTGGAGCCCCACGCAGGGTGAGGGCCTGGGGCCTGGAGCCCACGCAGGGTGAGGGCCTGGGGCCTGGGGCCCACGCAGGGTGAGGGCCTGGGGCCTGGAGCCCCACGCAGAGTGAGGGCCTGGGGCCTGGAGCCCACGCAGGGTGAGGGCCTGGGGCCCACGCAGGGTGAGGGCCTGGAGCCTGGAGCCCCACGCAGGGTGAGGGCCTGGGGCCTGGAGCCCCACGCAGGGTGAGGGCCTGGGGCCTGGGGCCCACGCAGGGTGAGGGCCTGGGGCCTGGAGCCCCACGCAGAGTGAGGGCCTGGGGCCTGGAGCCCACGCAGGGTAAGGGCCTGGGGCCCACGCAGGGTGAGGGCCTGGGGCCTGGAGCCCCACGCAGGGTGAGGGCCTGGGGCCTGGGGCCCACGCAGGGTGAGGGCCTGGGGCCCACGCAGGGTGAGGGCCTGGGGCCAGACCCCACGCAGGGTGAGGGCCTGGGGCCTGGAGCCCACGCAGGGTGAGGGCCTGGGGCCCACGCAGGGTGAGGGCCTGGGGCCCACGCAGGCTGAGGGCCTGGGGCCAGACCCCACGCAGGCTGAGGGCCTGGAGCCAGACCCCACGCAGGGTGAGGGCCTGGGGCCCCACGCAGGCTGAGGGCCTGGGGCCCCACGCAGGGTGGGGGCCTGGGGCCAGACCCCACGCAGGGTGAGGGCCTGGGGCCCCACGCAGGCTGAGGGCCTGGGGCCAGACCCCACGCAGGCTGAGGGCCTGGGGCCTGGAGCCCACGCAGGGTGAGGGCCTGGAGCCCACGCAGGCTGAGGGCCTGGGGCCCACGCAGGGTGAGGGCCTGGGGCCTGGAGCCTACGCAGGGTGAGGGCCTGCGGCTCACGCAGGGTGAGGGCCTGGGGCCTGGGGCCCACGCAGGGTGAGGGCCTGGGGCCCCACGCAGGGTGAGGGCCTGGGGCCCACGCAGGGTGAGGGCCTGGGGCCCGGGGCCCACGCAGGGTGAGGGCCTGGAGCCCACGCAGGGTGAGGGCCTGGGGCCTGGAGCCCACGCAGGCTGAGGGCCTGGAGCTCACACAGGCTGAGGGCCTGGAGCCCACGCAGGCTGAGGGCCTCGAGCCCACGCAGGCTGAGGGCCTGGGGCCTGGGGCCCACGCAGGGTGAGGGCCTGGGGCCTGGAGCCCCACGCAGAGTGAGGGCCTGGGGCCTGGAGCCCACGCAGGGTGAGGGCCTGGAGCCTGGAGCCCCACGCAGGGTGAGGGCCTGGGGCCTGGAGCCCACGCAGGGTGAGGGCCTGGGGCCTGGGGCCCACGCAGGGTGAGGGCCTGGGGCCTGGAGCCCCACGCAGAGTGAGGGCCTGGGGCCTGGAGCCCACGCAGGGTGAGGGCCTGGGGCCCACGCAGGGTGAGGGCCTGGAGCCTGGAGCCCCACGCAGGGTGAGGGCCTGGGGCCTGGAGCCCCACGCAGGGTGAGGGCCTGGGGCCTGGGGCCCACGCAGGGTGAGGGCCTGGGGCCTGGAGCCCCACGCAGAGTGAGGGCCTGGGGCCTGGAGCCCACGCAGGGTAAGGGCCTGGGGCCCACGCAGGGTGAGGGCCTGGGGCCTGGAGCCCCACGCAGGGTGAGGGCCTGGGGCCTGGGGCCCACGCAGGGTGAGGGCCTGGGGCCCACGCAGGGTGAGGGCCTGGGGCCAGACCCCACGCAGGGTGAGGGCCTGGGGCCTGGAGCCCACGCAGGGTGAGGGCCTGGGGCCCACGCAGGGTGAGGGCCTGGGGCCCACGCAGGCTGAGGGCCTGGGGCCAGACCCCACGCAGGCTGAGGGCCTGGAGCCAGACCCCACGCAGGGTGAGGGCCTGGGGCCCCACGCAGGCTGAGGGCCTGGGGCCCCACGCAGGGTGGGGGCCTGGGGCCAGACCCCACGCAGGGTGAGGGCCTGGGGCCCCACGCAGGCTGAGGGCCTGGGGCCAGACCCCACGCAGGCTGAGGGCCTGGGGCCTGGAGCCCACGCAGGGTGAGGGCCTGGAGCCCACGCAGGCTGAGGGCCTGGGGCCCACGCAGGGTGAGGGCCTGGGGCCTGGAGCCTACGCAGGGTGAGGGCCTGCGGCTCACGCAGGGTGAGGGCCTGGGGCCTGGGGCCCACGCAGGGTGAGGGCCTGGGGCCTGGAGCCTACGCAGGGTGAGGGCCTGGGGCCCCACGCAGGGTGAGGGCCTGGGGCCCACGCAGGGTGAGGGCCTGGGGCCCGGGGCCCACGCAGGGTGAGGGCCTGGAGCCCACGCAGGGTGAGGGCCTGGGGCCTGGAGCCCACGCAGGCTGAGGGCCTGGAGCCCACGCAGGCTGAGGGCCTCGAGCCCACGCAGGCTGAGGGCCTGGGGCCTGGAGCTCACGCAGGCTGAGGGCCTGGAGCTCACGCAGGCTGAGGGCCTGGAGCTCACGCAGGCTGAGGGCCTGGGGCCGGGGCTCAAATCTGGCTCAGACCATGTCCTCCCCTTTCTGACACCCTACATTTCCTGTCATTCTTCATTATATATACGATTAAAACTGAAATTCCTTAAAAAATTGTGTCTTTAGAAAAGAAGAACCAAACAGAATGCAGAGTTCTTTTACCATTAGGAGTGTAGACCTGCTTTGGGCTGAACGGCTCACAAATGTTAACAATCCAACACATTCCAAACATTCTCTGCTCTGTTGTGTTGACAGAAACACAACTCAGAAGCCGTCCATCAGATTGCATGCGTTGCTAGATGAACAACAGGAAACAGTCAGGCTTTGAAAAGAGTCTCCCAAATCCCACACCCACAGCAAGGTAGCCTGATACCTGCACTTCTGGCCCATGGAAGGAATGTTGTCTCTTTTGTGACGTCTCTCCCGGTGTTGTGTTTCCTGCCTGCTTTGTCTCATCTGGAACTCAGAACTCTCTGATGTTCAGAACACCTCATTCAGTGTTCTGTGAACTCAGCAAGCCTGTGTGTGTGGTGTGTGTGTGTGTGTGTGTGGTGTACTCAACGAGCAAGGGCTTCGTCAGAGAGGTGAACAAATGAGCAGTTAATTGTGCAAGGCTAACTGACCCGTGCAAGGCCAAATCACATTTCCATAAACACACATACACAGTCATACACACACACACACACACACACACACACAATCATACACAGTCACACAAAAACACACAGGCAAATAAGGGGAGAGGTAAAGCCAGGCTACAGAAAATCACATGGGAAACCCTAGGATGAAAACATAGTATAAAACAGAAACTCACTGAGCTGCTCCACATACAGCAATACACGCTCCACGTTCCCAACAATACACCAACTGTGTTGTTCCAGCCGAGTGGGATGCTGGGATTGTGTTGACACAGGTGCTGCAGCCTAACTCCCTGTAGTGCGGATACATGATAATAGGAGGTGGAATGTGTGTGTGTGCGCGTGTGAGAGTGTGTGATGCGTAGATAAACTGAGTCAGCACAGAGGCTTGGCACAGGAAAGTAACATACATGATCACTCTGTATGACAATGAATGTATTTTATAACTGTCAGTCATATACAGCGTGTTTGATGTGTATTCAGTAGAGGATACAGGTATCCACTCAGAAATCACCTCCAGCCTGCTAGGAGGTCGACACCCATGATGTCTTATTTTGCAGACTGGTGGAATAACAGTTTCCATCCTCCATAACAGTAGGTATTGCTCAGCTGACTTCCACAGAATGGTTAACCGCCACTTAAACTCTTAAAGTCTTAGTGAGCCAGAGAGACAAAACAATGATTAAGGGATTTCCAAGGAGACTAGCCCTTCACAGAACTGAGACACACAAAGTCAAAGATAACAGATACATTGTTGTTATAATTCATTGATGACATTACCAGTAGAAACTGCATCCAGTCCTATGTTACTGTCAGTTCTAGAGGGTTACTTTTACACAGAAGTGGTTGAACAGTCTGACAGACTGGGAAAGCTGAACTCAAGCAGCGGTAGCTAGACAAACCCTGGACACAGAAAGGCAGTGATTTGACTTTTTATTTGATTATGCATTTTATTGTAGCTGAACTTATTTTCAGGAAAAAACGGTCCTGTATTGAAATTGCACAGTACTAAAATATTCTCATCAGTAATCATGTACTGAACAATGACCTTGTATATTTGGGACTCCAGGTTGTGATGACTGATACACAAGGAGCTTCCAGCTAAACAAGGAAATTACATCACAGCACTTTAGACATCTGTGAGGACTAGCAATCAATTCCTGGGCTAAAGCACTCAATTACCTAAGCTGAAGTACAGCGATCAAAAACAAATGAAAGATTTTTGAAATAACAATAAGATCAATTGAAATCAAGGAGATTTTCAGTCAACTTTAAGGCATCGTTGTGATTCACAGGTTTCTCTGAGTTGTGGTATGGAATGCATAGAAGTTGAGCAGCAACACAAAACACATTACTGAGCACGAGGAAGACAACAGCGGCTCTCAGAACCACAACAAGCTCCAGATCAAACATCAATAAAAGGTTTACAAAACCAGCATTCATTTAGTGAGAATAAATGTAATAACAGTCAAGACATGATCATATTTGGTTCGTCTGCAGCAGAAAACAGTTGATCGCACACATAAGAAAAATATAAACATAATAGTCTCATTGATTCACGTGTGATTGTTTTGAGTGGACGTTTGTATCAAGATTTGGTCTGTGGATTTCCACAGTACAGCACAAGCTCAAACCGTGTTCATGTACCATCCAGGATGAATGCATAGAAAAACATTGTGTGTGTGTCTCTGAGTGTGTGTCTCTGAGTGTGTGTCTCTAAGTTTGTGTCTCTTAGTGTGTGTCTCTTAGTGTGTGTCTCTGTGTGTGTGTGTGTCTCTTAGTGTGTGTCTCTGTGTGTGTGTCTCTGAGTGTGTGTCTCTAAGTGTGTGTCTGTGTGTGTGTGTGTGTGTGTCTCTGTGTGTGTGTCTCTGAGTGTGTGTTTGTCTGATAAGGCTGTGCAAACACTAGGTAACTCACAGCAATGCTAAGTCTACAGTACCTTCATGTGTTTCCTGAAAGATCGATGAGTTGTGAGTGTTCGGCTGGTCTATCCTTATGTAGTGTGTTGTGTACCTCCAAAGGTAACTGGTCGACAACACACACTCTTCTCAGTACCTGTGTGTGTGTGTGTGTGTGGTCCAGTGATGAGTTATTCTGTATATCTCAGTAGTGATTGGTCCACCTGTATGTCCCCCCAGTAATTCCAGCGTCCCAGCAGAGAGATGTGTTCCAGCATGGTGAAGGGTGTTTGTGCTTGTGTCTACGAGTGCTTTAAAAGAACCCCTTTCACTCCAGTGCTTGAAAAAACTACATCTATCCACCCCCCACCCCCTACTATACGTCCCCCTCACCCCCGCCCCCCCCTCACCCCGCCCCCCCCTCACCCCAGCCCCCCATCACCCCCCTAGCAGGAGCTGGTCTGCAGGTGGCTCTCTGTGAGAATGGAGCTGATGCTACTGGGGTCGTACAGGTCTTCATCCTCCTCCTCAGAGCTCAGGGCCGAAGAGACCAGCACCTGCCGCTGCTGGGTCTTCCTCCTGACACACATCACCACCATCATCATCATCATCATCATCATCATCATCACCATCATCACCATCATCATCATCATCATCATCACCATCATCACCATCATCACCATCATCATCACAATCACCATTATCACCATCACCATGTCTGCATCAGCTGTGACAGAGAGCTCATACAGGACAGCTCCCTCAGGCTACCAGTCACACAGCTCCCTCTGCAGGGGAGCTGAAGTAATATCACCTCCAGGAAGACATGCACCCTCAGAGGGACATACACAGAGACACACACAGACACACAAGCGCACACACAGACACACAGACACACACACACGCACAGACACACACACACGCACACACAGACACCACACGTACTTGAGTTCGGTCTCCAGTGCAGAGACTCTGGCTTGCAGAGCCTCCTTCAGCTCCACCTGTTCCTCCATCTCTCTCTGGGACTTCCTCCTCAGGACCTCCACCCTCTCCACCTCCGTCTCCCCCTCATCCACCTGCCTCTTCAGAGCCTTCACACGCAGGGACAGCTGCAAGACAGCCCTCAGTCAGAGACACACAGAGAGACAGCTCCCAGTCAGAGACACACAGAGAGAGACAGCTCCAGTCAGAGACACACAGAGAGAGACAGCTCCAGTCAGAGACACACAGAGAGAGACAGCTCCCAGTCAGAGACAGAGCTGCAAGACAGCCCTCAGTCAGAGAGACAGGGAGAGACAGGGAGAGACAGAGAGAGACAGGGAGAGACAGAGAGAGACAGGGACAGAGAGTGTACCTGGTCTCTCTGTTCAGAGCTTGGTGTCTCTCCTCATCCAAGGTCATGTTGAGGTCTTTCAGCTTCCTCTCTAGACGACGTTGTGAGGCCAACAAGGAGTTCTTCTCTCTGTCCCCCCCACACAAACGCACGCACACGTGAAGATACTGTAAGTGAGGGAGCAGTGCTGGGAAGCAGAAGTGAGCTGTGGAACAGGTGCATTGTGGGGTGTGTAGTTCTACCTGTCTTCAGCGTGTAGTCTCTCCTCCAGCTCCTGGATCTTAGTCTCCAGCTGGGAGAGACCGGCAGAGGAGCGGAGACTGGGCCCTCCATGTCTGCTACACGAGTTCTCAGCTCCTTCATCTGCACAGGACGACAGACAGGTAGATGTTGTTATTGTTCCTCTCTCTCTCTCTCTCTCTCTCTCTCTCTCTCTCTCTCTCTCTCTCTCTCTCTCTCTCTCTCTCTCTCCCTCTCTCCCTCTCTCTCCCCTCTCTCTCCCCTCCCTCTCTCTCCCCCTCTCTCTCCCCCTCTCTCTCCCCTCTCTCTCCCCCTCTCTCCCCTCCCCTCTCACATGTCTCTCTCCAGGGGCGTTCTTGTCCAGTTCCAGGTCCTGTTTGGAGGATCTCTCCTGCATGAGCTCAGCTCTCAGCTGATCAATCTACACACACACACACACACGCACGCACACACACACACACACACACACACACACACACACACACACACAGAGGAAAAAGTCAGGCTGTCAATGTCCATGTTTGTTTTGTGTGTGTATTAGTGTGTGTATCAGTGTGTGTATTAGTGTGTGTGTATACGTGTGTATCAGTGTGTGTGTGTGTGTCAGTGTTGTAGTCAAGACCACCTAAACCAAGACCAAGTCACGACCAAGACCAGAGTGTATCAAGACCAAGACCTTGAGGGGTCGAGGCCGAGTCAAGACCAAGACCAAGGCAGGGCGAGACCGGGGTCAAGACCAGACCACTCAAAACACACAAGCAGTAGGGTTTGACTAGGTAATATCCTAAGTTAGATTTGATCTGTAACTGTATTTGAACTAAAAAACAGCACTCTTAAAGTAGTGCTGTGTGCTTATGGCCAGGCAAAACAGCCCATGTTATTTTTCTTCTTTTTCGTAGAGACGCATTAGGAGGCCTACTCGTTCTCTGCTTTCACATCTCTCAAGTGAAGGAGCGCGGTACCGCAGCGTTTAACTTTAGCATTATGAAGTGTTCACTTCCTGTTCCGACACAAACACAAACACTTCCTGTTCCAACACAAACACTAACACTAACGCTTCCTGTTCCAACACAAACACTAACACTAACACTTCCTGTTCCAACACAACTAACACTTCCTGTTCCGACACAACACAAACACACTAACACTTCCTGTTCCGACACAACACAAACACTAACACTTCCTCGTTCCGCAACACTAACACTAACACTTCCTGTTCCGACAACAACTAACACTAACACTTCCTGTTCCAACACAAACACTAACACTTCCTGTTCCGACACAACATAAACATTGCCACACGAGGTATGCAGCTGCCATGAGTAAACGTTGATGTAACATATCTTTATATTCATCATTAGCTACATTACTTATGTGGCCTTTTTGTCCGACACAAGACCGAGACCTTCAAAATGTGACCGTGAGCCGTGACCGGTCTGGAGTACTACAACACTGCTGTGTGTGTCAGTGTGTGTGTTTATCAGTGAGTGTGTGTGTATCAGTGTGTGTGTGCGTGTTTATCAGTGTGTGTGTGTGTGTATCAGTGTGTGTGTGCGTGTTTATCAGTGTGTGTATCAGTGTGTGTTGTACTTGGTCTCTGCTCCTGCTGATGCGGTCTCCACAGTGCCCCTCTCCTCCTCCAGCTCCAGATCCACACGCTTCAGCTTATCCTGACACACACACACACACACACACACACACACACACACACACACACACACACACACACACACACACACACACGGCACCGTTAACATGACAAAAAATATACTATTCATCCTTCCAGCCAGGCTCCTTCAGGACCAGAGCTGCATCCTTCCTCTCCCCTCCCCCCTCTCCCCCTCCTCCTTCCTCTCCTCTCCCCTCCTTCTTCCTCTCCTCTCCCCTCCTCCTTCCTCTCCTCTCCCTCCTCCTTCCTCTCCTCTCCCCTCCTTCCTTCCTCTCCTCTCCCCTCCTCCTTCCTCTCCTCTCCCCTCCTCCTTCCTCTCCTCTCCCCTCCTCCTTCCTCTCCTCTCCCCTCCTCCTTCCTCTCCTCTCCCCTCCTCCTTCCTCTCCTCTCCCCTCCTCCTTCCTCTCCTCTCCCCTCCTCCTTCCTCTCCTCTCCCCTCCCCCCTCACCCCTCCTCCTTCCTCTCCTCTCCCCTCCCCCCCTCACCCCTCCTCCTTCCTCTCCTCTCCCCTCCTCCTTCCTCTCCTCTCCCCTCCTCCTTCCTCTCCTCTCCCCTCCCCCCTCTCCCCTCCTCCTTCCTCTCCTCTCCCCTCCTCCTTCCTCTCCTCTCCCCTCCTCCTTCCTCTCCTCTCCCCTCCCCCCTCTCCCCTCCTCCTCCTCTCCTCTCCCCTCCTCCTTCCTCTCCTCTCCCTCCCCCCTCTCCCCTCCTCCTTCCTCTCCTCTCCCCTCCTCCTTCCTCTCCTCTCCCCTCCCCCCTCTCCCCTCCTCCTTCCTCTCCTCTCCCCTCCTCCTTCCTCTCCTCTCCCCTCCCCCCTCTCCCCTCCTCCTTCCTCTCCTCTCCCCTCCTCCTTCCTCTCCTCTCCCCTCCTCCTTCCTCTCCTCTCCCCTCCCCCCTCTCCCCTCCTCCTTCCTCTCCTCTCCCCTCCTCCTTCCTCTCCTCTCCCCTCCTCCTTCCTCTCCTCTCCCCTCCCCCCTCTCCCCTCCTCCTTCCTCTCCTCTCCCCTCCTCCTTCCTCTCCTCTCCCTCCTCCTTCCTCTCCTCTCCCCTCCCCCCTCCCCCCTCCTCCTTCCTCTCCTCCCTCCTCACCCCTCCTCCTTCCTCTCCTCTCCCCTCCCCCCTCACCCCTCCTCCTTCCTCTCCTCTCCCCTCCCCCCTCACCCCTCCTCCTTCCTCTCCTCTCCCCTCCCCCCCTCACCCCTCCTCCTTCCTCTCCTCTCCCCTCCTCCTTCCTTCCTCTCCTCTCCCCTCCCCCCTCACCCCTCCTCCTTACTTCCTCTCCTCTCCCCTCCCCCCTCACCCCTCCTCCTTCCTCTCCTCTCCCCTCCCCCCTCACCCCTCCTCCTTCCTCTCCTCTCCCCTCCCCCCTCACCCCTCCTCCTTCCTTCCTCTCCTCTCCCCTCCCCCCTCACCCCTCCTTACTTCCTCTCCTCTCCCCTCCCCCCTCACCCCTCCTCCTTCCTCTCCTCTCCCCTCCCTCCTCCCCCCTCCCTCCCTCCGTACCTCCGCCAGGCGCAGTTCCCTGGCCTTCTCAGCCTGGCTGCTCCTGCTGTTCTCCTGCTCTGCCTCCAGGTGGCGCAGGCGGTTGGTGAGCAGCTCTTTGTCCAGGTGGGAGTTGTCCCTCTCCTCACATACCAGGAGCTGCTCCTTCTTCAGCCGGGACACCTGGCGCACACACACACACACACACACGCACACACATATATATATATATATAAAACACACACATACATATATACACACACACATATATATATATATATATATAAAACACACACATACATATATACACACACACACACACATATATATATATACACACACACACACACACACATATATATATATATATAAAACACACACATATATATAAAACACACACAATACATATATACACACACACATTTATATATATATACACACACACACACACACACCTCCTCCTCCAGTCTCCTCAGGTTGTTCTGGCTCCTCTCACACACACACACACCTCCTCCTCCAGTCTCCTCAGGGTGTTCTGGCTCCTCTCACACACACACACACACACACACCTCCTCCTCCAGTCTCCTCAGGTTGTTCTGGCTCCTCTCACACACACACACACACACACCTCCTCCTCCAGTCTCCTCAGGTTGTTCTGGCTCCTCTCCAGCTCAGCCTGGGTGTCGTTGCCATGGCGCTGCACCTCCTGTGTCTCCCGGCGAGTCCTCTCTCTCTGCTCCTCCAGCTGAGCCCTGAGAGCCTGCAGCTCCTCTCTGGAGGAGGAGCACACACTGTCATACTGGGGGGAGGGACAGAGGGAGGGGGCAGGAGAGAGAGAAGGAAAAAGGAGATTAGCTGTTGTCTATATCAACATTGTAGAATATTGGACATGACCTTGGATGTCTTCATGGTTGCATTTTCAGCATCAATACTTAAACTATTCTCTGTATACTGACTCTCCTCTCGTTCCATCTCCTGCCCTCCTCCTCCTCCTCCTCCCCCTCCTCACCTCCTTGTTGAGTTTCTCCAGGGCTCTCTCCTGCTGCCTCCTGCCCTCCTCCTCCTCCTCCTCCCCCTCCTCACCTCCTTGTTGAGTTTCTCCAGGGCTCTCTCCTGCTGCCTCCTGCCCTCCTCCTCCTCCTCCTCCCCCTCCTCACCTCCTTGTTGAGTTTCTCCAGGGCTCTCTCCTGCTGCCTCCTGGCCTCCTCCAGCTGGGTGTGCTAAGTGTGAGCGTGTCTCTCTCTCGCTCCGTCTCCTCCAGACGCAGGCTGAGCTCCCTCTGCTCCTGACCCAGCCGGGAGGCTCCTCTCCTGGCCTCGTCCAGCTCCAGCCTCCCCTGTCTCACCTGCCCCTGGAGGACCTGCTCTGCCTCCGAGCTCTCCGTGCTGGTGGTCTGCAGCTGGGCCTGGACACACACACACACACACAGGGATATGTGACACTGTGAGTGTGTGTGTCTGTGTGTGTGTGTGTGAGAGACAAATGAACTTGTCTGTGCACACCTCCAGACGTGAGAGCTTGTCTCTGAGCCGTGTGTTCGTTTCTCCCTGCTCCTGCTGAGTATCTCTGAGAGCGTTTACTTCTGCATGGACGCGCGCCAGGCGCTCTGTGCTCGACTCCAGATCCTGCTCAGCCAATGAGAGCTTCTCCTTCAGAAGGCCCGCCTCCCCGCGTGCATCCCCCAGCTGCTCCTCCAGTGCAGACAGGAGGCCCGGGGCAGG
>NC_090055.1:904689-1009689 GCF_038355195.1 Osmerus mordax
ACTGGAATCACAATAAGGCACATTTCATATTTTTGGGGGCGAAAACTTTCAATATATGCAAATAGTCCCCTCTTTTACAGCAGTCAATCTGCTCTTAAAATCCAATCAGAATGATAGAGTGATTTCACCTTGCTAGAACTAGTTCACACTTTGCCCTGTGCTGATGATATGACTTACTGAAATTATGTTAGCAGTCATTTTATGCCAAGGCCCAGCAAGCTTTGCAAACACAAAATGTATGTCGCTCCCGATACTTTTGGCCACGGCTGTATAGTCCACGTCCATTACAGGGTTTAAGTTTACACACACACACACACACACACACACACACACACACACACACACACACACACACACACACACACAGTACACACACACACACACACACACACACACACACACACACACACACAGTACACACACAAATGCACACACACACACACATTTCTAGAGAGATTTTAATCAGGGTGAATAGGTGGGAGTTTATGATTAAATGTGTTTTAACGGCCGTGGTGTCTGGGGTGTGTGCAGCGCCTCTATGATGCCTTCACTGATGCAGGACATCATCACAGTGGGCATCACTAGGCTGAGCTCTCCATGGCCCATCACATCAACTCTGGGGTATTACAAATATGCAAGCTGACAGACAGACAGAAGTCTCTCCTGGCCTGGCCTAGAAACTTCCTGTCTAGGCTGTTTGTGTTGTGATTGGTCCTAGGGATTCCGTGCGTGAGCTGTGTGTGTTGTGATTGGTCCTAGGGATTCCGTGCGTGAGCTGTGTGTGTTGTGATTGGTCCTAGGGATTCCGTGCGTGAGCTGTGTGTGTTGTGATTGGTCGTAGGGTTTCCGTGCGTGAGCTGTGTGTGTTGTGATTGGTCCTAGGGATTCCGTGAGTGAGCTGTGTGTGTTGTGATTGGTCCTAGGGATTCCGTGCGTGAGCTGTGTGTGTTGTGATTGGTCCTAGGGATTCCTTGCGTGAGCTGTGTGTGTTGTGATTGGTCCTAGGGATTCCGTGAGTGAGCTGTGTGTGTTGTGATTGGTCTTAGGGATTCCGTGTGTGAGCTGTGTGTGTTGTGATTGGTGCAGGAGTGGCAGGACTATCGGCTGACGTGGGCCCCGGAGGACTTTGATGGAATGCTGAAGGTCAGGCTGCCTTCCAAACACATCTGGCTGCCTGACGTCGTGCTGTACAACAAGTGAGTCCCTCTCCCTCCTCTCACACACACACACACACAGACGTGCACACACACACACACGCACAGACGTGCGCACAAACACACACAGGCACACACACAAACTCACAAACAGCTTCTTCAAACACTAAAACACCACAGCGAACACAAACAGGTATATAAATGAGTTTATAGGATGTTATATCAGCTCCTAAAGCTGTGTTTCCGTCCGATCTTCAAGTCTGTTCCAGAGATGCATCCCTGCCTGTGTTCTGGCCCCGCCCACACTGGCTCCCCCGTGCCTGTCGCTATAGTGACCTGTCCCCTTTGCTGTCCCTCGAGTCTGACAGCTCACTGAGTGAATGACGCATGTCCGTCACGCATGAATGGATATGCCTACTGTCACCTACGCCCCCTGACTCCCCCTACACACACCTCCTCTCCTCCCTCCCCCAGAGTGAGGGCAGGGCCTGACTCCCCTCTCTCCTCCTTCCTTCCGCTTGGGTGAGGGAAGGGCAGTGTGTGGAGCAGCTCTACTCCTCCAGACAGCTCTTCCTGCTTGGTACAGCTCCTCTGTCTAGTTAGATTCCTGTCTGGAATTCAATGTGTTTGCTTTTGTTGACGTAAGACACATCCGATACATTTGGAAGACCTGTCGACCCAGCCTATAGGAGAGGAGAGACACAGCCTATAGGAGAGGAGAGAGCCAGCCTATAGGAGAGGAGAGACCCAGCCTATAGGAGAGGAGAGATCCAGCCTATAGGAGAGGAGAGAGCCAGCCTATAGGAGAGGAGAGACCCAGCCTATACGAGAGGAGAGACCCAGCCTATAGGAGAGGAGAGACCCAGCCTATAGGAGAGGAGAGATCCAGCCTATAGGAGAGGAGAGACCCAGCCTATAGGAGAGGAGAGACCCAGCCTATAGGAGAGGAGAGACCCAGCCTATAGGAGAGGAGAGATCCAGCCTATAGGAGAGGAGAGACCCAGCCTATAGGAGATGAGAGACCTAGCCTTAGGCAGCTATAAGGCAGGTCCTTGTTTTCCCAGACACCCATCATGCTAGACAGTGAGTGATGTAAACAGCTTCCAGGTCAGACCATGTACATGGAAAAAGTGCATCTGGGTTCCATGTAAACTATCTTATCAGCTCCCTGCGATCCGTCTGACCTTCTCTCGTTTCCCTCCTTCCATCTTAGCCTGACTAAATATCCCAGGCTGCTGGAGACCTGCGTCTGAAAGCATCTGCTCCCCCGCCACGCCCCCGTGTTCACCCCACCTCACACCAACCCCAACCCCTGCTACACACCTCCACCCACGCCTAATCTTACCTGTGCCCTCTCGCACACACACCTCTTTAGATGCGAACCTCTTTAGATACACACACTCACACCGACACACACACCGACATCGACACCTAGTGACACTCTCATGTCTCTCTGACCTCATGTCTACCTGACCAGAGGCATGTCACTCCTGTCCGTGTTTCCTGTCCAAGGCGTGTGTGTTCAGACACACGTTTGTTGCTGGGTGCGTGTGTGTGTGTTGTTGCGTGTGTGTGTGTTGTTGCGTGTGTGTGTGTGTTGTTGCTTGTGTGTGTGTTGTTGCATGTGTGTTGTTGCGTGTGTGTGTGTGTTGTTGCTTGTGTGTGTGTTGTTGCGTGTGTGTGTGTGTTGTTGCGTGTGTGTGTGTTGTTGCGTGTGTGTTGTTGCGTGTGTGTGTGTGTTGTTGCGTGTGTGTTGTTGCTTGTGTGTGTGTTGTTGCGTGTGTGTGTGTGTTGTTGCTTGTGTGTGTGTTGTTGCGTGTGTGACACCTTATCTGTCTGACTGTAACTGAAGACTGATCTTCAGCCCTAGTCCTAGCTGTCCATGTCAGAGTGCTGTGTGTCCATAACGAGCCCGGGGTAGGATACTGGAACACAAGGAAAAGGGAAAAGCTATGTAGACAAGGAACCTATAAGGCTGTCTGATCGGTCCTTCTCCTACACTCCCCCCCCACACTCCTCCCCCCCCCAGCGCTGACGGGATGTACGAGGTGTCGTTTTACTCCAACGCCGTGGTCTCTCACGACGGCAGCATCTTCTGGCTGCCCCCGGCCATCTACAAGTCAGCCTGCAAGATCGAGGTGAAGCACTTCCCCTTCGACCAGCAGAACTGCACCCTGAGATTCCGCTCCTGGACCTACGACCGCACCGAGATCGACCTGGTGCTGCGCACCGACGTGGCCAGCATGGACGACTTCACCCCCAGCGGGGAGTGGGACATCATCGCCCTGCCCGGGCGCCGCAACGAGAATCCCGCAGACCCCACCTACGTAGACATCACCTACGACTTTGTCATCAGGAGGAAGCCTCTGTTCTACACCATCAACCTCATCATCCCCTGCGTGCTCATCACCTCCCTGGCCATCCTGGTGTTCTACCTGCCCTCCGACTGCGGAGAGAAGATGACCCTGTGCATCTCCGTCCTGCTGGCCCTCACCGTGTTCCTGCTCCTGATCTCCAAGATCGTCCCGCCCACCTCGCTGGACGTGCCCCTGGTGGGGAAATACCTGATGTTCACCATGGTGCTGGTGACCTTCTCCATCGTGACCAGCGTGTGTGTGCTGAACGTGCACCACCGCTCCCCCACCACCCACACCATGCCCCCCTGGGTGAAGCTGGTGTTCCTCAACAAGCTCCCCGCCCTGCTCTTCATGCGGCAGCCCAGGAACAACTGTGAGCGTCAGCGGCTTCGGCAGCGCCGCAGGGCCCAGGAGCAGAGGGAGGGGGGCCGGGGCGGCGAGGCCGGGGGGCTGATGGTGGGGCTGGGCCTGAAGGGCGGCGGCACGGGAGGGGGGGGCGCCGGGGTATTCGGCAAGGAAAACAGCGACCCCTGCACCTGCTATGTGAACCGGGCCTCCGTCAAGCAGTTCGGGGGGGAGCTGGGGGGCGCCGTGGGAGGGGGGTCGCTGGATGGGCTGAACGGGCTGAGGGAGGGGCGGGAGGGGGGGGGCAGCGAACCCCCCCCGGGGGGTGCAGGCTGGGGGGGCAGGCCCCGCCCTGACGCAGGCCCTGCTGGGGCAGGCCTGTCCTGGCTTTGAGGAGGCTGTGGATGGGGTCCGCTTCATCGCCAATCACATGAAGAGTGAAGACGACGACCAGAGTGTGAGTATCTGTGCTCACCAGCAACATCACACCGCCCCACACACCTCCTCACATCGCCCCACACACCTTCTCACACCGCCCCACCGCACCGCCCCACCTCCCTGCAGGTTCTCCCTTCATCTGACAATTGAGGCAAGAGGAAGGAGGCAGCATTTCTCTTCTCCTCTGGTCATCCTGAGGGGAACACTGTCTCTCTCTTTCTCTCTCTCTGTCTCTCTCTCTCTCTCTCTCTCTCTCTCTCTCTCTCTCTTTCTCTCTCTCTGTCTCTCTCTTTGTCTATCTGTCTCTCTCACTGTCTCTCTCTCTCTGTCTCTCTCTCTGTCTGTCTCTCTCTGTCTCTCTCTCTGTCTCTCTCTCACTGTCTCTCTGTCTCTCTCTGTCTCTCTCTGTCTCTCTCTCTCTCTTTCTCTCTCTCTGTCTCTCTCTCTGTCTCTCTGTCTCTCTCACTGTCTCTCTCTCTCTGTCTCTCTCTCTGTCTGTCTCTCTCTGTCTCTCTCTCTGTCTCTCTCTCACTGTCTCTCTCTCTCACTGTCTCTCTCTCTGTCTCTCTCCCTCTTGATGAAATGAAAGAACCTGCGCAGCCCAGCGTAATTCTGTCCATGATCTCCATAGTTACCGCCTAGTCGCCATGCCGACCGGTTTTAAGCCCTCCTTCTCTCTCCCTATCGCTGCTCTCCCCCCTCCTCCTCCTCCTCCTCCTCCCCTCCTCCTCCTCCCCTCCTCCTCCTCCCCCCCTCCTCCCGTGTCAGACCTCATCAGAGCTCTGTGGCTGAAGCCACTCTCTTCATATTTATATACTTCATATTAGCCTGTGGCCTCTCTATGAGTAGGTGAGAGAGAGAGAGAGAGAGAGAGAGAGAGAGAGAGAGAGAGGGAGAGAAAGAGAGAGAGAGAGAGAGAGAGAGAGGGAGAGAGAGAGAGAGAGAGAGAGAGAGACGGAGAGAGAGAGAGAGAGAGAGAGAGAGAGAGAGAGAGAGAGAGAGAGGAGAAGGTTGTGTACTCAGATTCTCCTGACCATCCCTCTCCTTCCCTCCGGCCGACCCACAGGTGAGCGAGGACTGGAAGTACGTTGCCATGGTGATCGATCGCCTGTTCCTGTGGATCTTTGTGTTTGTGTGTGTGTTCGGAACCGTGGGAATGTTCCTGCAGCCCCTCTTCCAGAACTACACCGCCAAGACCATCACCAGCACGTCTGGCTGACCAATCACAGGCACCCAGCAGCCCTGACGGACAGCTCCCCCGACCAATCAGTTCAGAAGGACAGGGGGAACATGGGTCATGTCTTTGGGACTGGAAGAGGCTAGCAGCCTGTTACCTTTATATTAACTCTTTTGCAAAAAAAAAAAAAAAAAACTGCTTTTTTTCTTGTTCTGGAGAGGAGATGAGGACTAAGCTCCCGCTATCACGAAGTAGGAAGTCGCTCAGAGCCCCTCTCCTCTAACTGGCCCATTCACACGTGACCCGCCTCCAACCGCCACAGACTTCACCGATTTAACAAGCGAACCTTGATTGATGACAATGTGAGCCAATCAGAAACAAGCTGCAGGAGTGAGTTTAAAGGTTCATATATGTCTTCTCCAAAAACACCTTATTCCATGAGCTGATACGACAGTATATTATATCACAGCGTATAGCAGATTACCACAGTATAGCATTGAGTATATATTATTAGGATTTCTCTGTGTGTTCGCCCTTAAGGGGTCTAACCCTACTAGAGAGGTTCTGGTGCAGTGAAGTATTGTTTGATTCTATAGACTAAACCAGAATGTGATGGTAACTGTACAACACAGCCTGTGACGTAACAGAGAGAGAGAGAGAGAGAGACAGAGAGACAGAGAGACAGAGAGACATAGTAGATAGGTCAGACCAAGTGTGAGGTAGAACACTATGATTAGATGAGAGTAATGGGAGCGGGGGGGAGATTTCCGTGTGGGCTTATCTTTGCTCAAGGTAGTGCAGCAGTCTGAGCCAAAGGTTCCAGTTGCAGTGATGGCAGTGTAGATTCAGCCAGCCCAGAGGCAACTGACATGTTGAGCCAACATGTAGGACACAGTGAGGGTCTGCAGTAAGACTCAGACACAGAGCCAAGACAACACAGCAATCTGCAGAAAAACAAACTTCGGCTGATGGACCGATAAACGCTTTTTCTTGTGTGAAAGAAGCTCATGTGTATTGATGTGTAATTGCACAATTTTGTTTAGTTTGTGTCTGTCATTGCTGTGATTTACGTATCAGAGTAAGACAATGTCTCACTCTTTCCCCTCTCTGTCTGTTGTCTTTCCTCTGTCTCTTTCCCTCCCCTCTACCATGTCCTCTCTGCCCCCCCTCCTATCAGTCTGCCCAATCCTGGATTAACCCTTTAAAAAAACATATTATAACAAACATGTTAGCACACAAGGTGTCTCTAGTTATCATAATAAGGGACTCTTGTGTTTCTTTTATCAGATGATTTGTGGGATTGAGTGTGTGTGTGTGTGGGCACAGTGCATTATCACATCTGTCGGATGCAATGTGCAAGAGAGCGTACTTCCCTGGCTGCCCCCCACCCCCCCGCCCCCCTCCTCCCTCCCTCTCTCCATCCCTCCTCCCTCCCTCTCTCCCTCGCTCCATCCCTCCTCCCTCCCTCCCTCCCTCTCTCCATCCCTCCATCCTCCCTCCCTCTCTCCATCCCTCCTCCCTCCCTCCCTCTCTCCATCCCTCCTCCCTCCCTCTCTCCATCCCTCCCTCCCTCTCTCCATCCCTCCTCCCTCCCTCCCTCCCTCTCTCCATCCCTCCTCCCTCCCTCTCTCCCTCTCTCCCTCACTCCATCCCTCCTCTCCCTCGCTCCATCCCTCCTCCCTCCCCCTCTCCCTCCCTCCTCTCTTCTCCCTCCCTCGCTCCATCCCTCCTCTCTTCTCCCTCCCTCGCTCCATCCCTCCCTCTCTCCATCTCTCCATGGGTATATGCAGTACAGGCATTTATTCTAATTAGAATAACGACCTACCTACTTACCTCCTCAGTGGAGCAGTTGTCTTCCTCTTGTCCACTCTCAGTCCAACTCCTCCTAATCCCTCCTCCACCATGGGCCATCCTCAGAGAGAGACAGAAGAGGAGAGACAATGAGAGGAAGAGAGAGAGGAAGAGAGAGGGAGAGAGAAGGATTCCCCTCCAGATGAGAAGTAAGAGTGATCTCGCTCCAGTTCTGCTCTGCTCCATCCTGATCTGGGGCCGCTTCGTTCGTTTGTGGAGCAGGGAGCTGGGGGCTGGGGGCAGGGAGCAGGGGCAGGGGGCTGGGGGCAGGGGACTGGGGGCTGTGGGCAGGGAGCAGGGAGCTGGGGGCTGGGGGCAGGGAGCAGGGGGCTGGGGGATGGGAGCAGGGAGCAGGGAGCTGGGGGCTGGGGGCAGGGAGCAGGGGGCTGGGGGATGGGAGCAGGGGCAGGGGGCTGGGGTAGGATGAGTCAGGCTCACCCAGGATCCCCTGGAGATCCCAGCTGGTGTGAGAAGCCCATCACAGACCTGAGAAACTGACAAGTGCAAGAGGGTTGTTGGTTGTCGGTTTGTTTCTCTTGCACCTATTCGCTATCCTGGACCCCCCCTCCCCCTTCTCTCCCCCTATCCTGGGCTCCCCCTCCCCCTTCTCTGCCCCTATCCTGGACCCCCCCCCCTTCCCCCACTCTGTTCCCATGAACATCTCATCCAGTCCAATAAAGGTTGTAGGTTCCGTTCAAGATTGTTTCTGCTGTGTTCTTCTGAAACAAACACACATACATGCATATTCTACACACACACACACACACACACACACACACACACACACACACACACACACACACACACATGCATACACACATACACACACTCTCATTCTTTGTATTAGTTGGCATTGCACAGACTCCTCATTAAACCTCAGGAAAGAAAGAAACATTTCCTGTCTTTCTAATATTAATGCTGCTTAAATTCCCACACATTCCGCACTGTTAGTCTCTCCACAAAACAAACAGTTCTGCAGCTCATACAGCAGTCCAAGGTCAATTTTCTTCCACATTTCCAAGCTTTAAAGTCAACAGCCTGCAAAGGTTATCAGAAACCACCATGGCTGGCATTGTCTTGATTATTGTATATAGTTCCATTTTGGCTGTTGGTTGCATATTTTCTGATACAGAATTACTTTTTTTGTAGTAAAGCTTTCAGTAATAGTTATTTGGATAATATATATTAAAATTTGAATACATTTCACTGACAGTATTCAAAATCATTGGTTTATGTTTGGAGGATTAAGGATTAAAATATTTTAACTTTTTTTTTAAAACATGACAGTTCAAAGTAGGCCACTTAACAATAGGTGTAATAGGTGTTGACGACTACAGCAGCATAATAGCGACCAATCCCTGCACAGCCTCACTGATTCAAACCTGAGAGATGTGTCTGGCCGTTACTGCAAGGTAATGACCAGGTAATGTGAACATTTTGAATATCTTATATCCCTTTTTTTCTTTCATCATATATTTTTGTTCCCGGATAAAAAATCACGACCATGAAGACAGGAAGGTTTTTCCACAGTTTTCCTGGCAGTAATGCAGAGCTGTCGACCTCACGTCATCGTGTCTCTGTTCAGCGCCATCTAGTGGCCGAAGTATGTACTGTCAGCAGGGAACTTTAAAACACCTACGACAGTACAAGTGTCACTTGATCACTGGTCCGTCCCGAGCCTGACGTGCACTCAGGATGAGATAGTGGATCAGCAGCTGATCCTGGATCTGAACACGAGACCGACCAGGACACCAGCTCAGCGGTGCGCTCAGACCAGACACACCAGATCAAAACAGTCCTCAAACCAACGCTTGATTAAACGTCGTTTATTTTATCGAGGAGGAACAGTTTAACCACAAATGAAGAAAAAGAAGCTACAAAATGAATGAAAAGCAAGAGAGACATATTTTATATTGTATATTCACATGTTCAACAATGACTGTTATTGATATTGATGTCAACTCCATATTTTCACTCGTGTACTCTCCTCAGGTGCGTGTGAGTGAGTGTGTGTGTGTGTGTGTGTGTGTGTGTGTGAGTGAGTGTGTGTGTGTGTGTGGTGTTTGCAAGCCAAGGCAGGGCTCAAGGACAATATACTTCTCTCCATCTCACCCTCTCAACTTCTTCCATCGATGTGTTCAATATCGTGTGTGTGTGTGTTTGTGCTTGCTAGTGTGTGCGTGTGTGTTCACTTCTTCTCTCCCTTATCGTTGTACTCTAGGAAGAAGTCGTTGCAGGCTACGGTCAGCGCTCCGACCAGGATGATGAACTCAGTGAAGTCCACCTCACCATCGTTGTTTGAGTCCAAGTCTCCCATCACCTTGTCCACTGCCTCTTTATCCTGGGCATTCTGTACACACACACACACACCATGCGTTAAGAGCTCATAACAGTATCAAATCTATCTTGTTTGTACTGCATGTGTGTGTGTGTGAAAAAGAGAGAGAAAGGGAAGGGGCGAGTGTGGGGACACGCGTGTGCATGTGTGTGTCGGTACGCGTGACTCAGATGAGCCAGGAGACGGCTGCTCACCCCGAGGTAGTTCCCCAGCTCCTGGGTTAGCATCTCCTTCAGCTCGGCTCGGCTCAGCGTGTATTTGTCCCCCTCGTTGCCGGAGTACTTGTGGAACGTCTGGATCATCAGCTGCATGGCGTTCTCCAGGGTGGAGGTGTTCTCAGAGTTGGGCATCGACATGCTGCAGAACAGAAGAGACCATCACACACTCGCTGCTGTTATCTGTGTTGGCAGTGTGCAGGTGTATCTGACCACTGCTCAGTCAACCTGCCCTCACACACACACCCTCACACACACACACACACACACCCTCACACACACACACACACACACACACACACACACACACACACACACACACACCCTCACACACACACACACACACACACAAACACCCTCACACACACACACCCTCACACACACATACAGACACACAAACAGACACACATACATCCATGCACTAAGCTGTCTCCCAGTAAAAGTGACTCCCAGTCAGCGACACAAGGTCACCTCCTCATTCATCCACTAATGTTTCAGATGAGTAAGTTTGGTGGTGAAGCTGACCCCAGACCTGCTCTCCGCAGGGAAACAGGAGCAGACAGGATATGTGAGCTGATAAGACTGAAACTCTAAACTGGTGAAACCTCCAGACCAGTTCAGGGTGAGCTGGGAGGAGGAGGAGGAAGGGGAGGAGGGGGAAAGGGAGGAGGGGGAGGAGGAGGAAGGGGAGGAGGGGGAGGAGGAGGAAAGGGAGGAGGGGGAGGAAGGGGAGGAGGGGGAGGAGGAGGAAAGGGGCAACCCGAGCTGGCCTCTCCTGCTCCTCCCGGATGGACAGGAGACAGGTGTAACCCAGGAGACAGGTGTAACCCAGGAGACAGGTGTAACCCAGGAGACAGGTGTAACCCCCTCCTCCCTCCTACCCCCCCCCCCGTCCACCTGCCTCATCTTGTCAGCAAGGTCTAGTCTCATTCTGTCTGATCACAGGAAGTCTCTGGAGGATCACGGTCACCGTGAACCTCCAGGAGGACCTCTGGATCTTCTGAGCAGGAGGAGAGAGGGGCGTGTAGGACAGAGGGACGTGGAGGAGAGAGGGGCGTGGAGGACAGAGGGATGTGGAGGAGAGAGGGGCGTGGAGGACAGAGGGATGTGGAGGAGAGAGGGGCGTGTAGGACAGAGGGACGTGGAGGAGAGAGGGGTGTGGAGGACAGAGGGATGTGGAGGAGAGAGGGGCATGGAGGACAGAGGACTGAACGGGAGACATAAAGGCAGAGTGCAAAGAGCTGGAACATGCAGCTAAACAGACAACCTCCACACAGACAGAAAAATCAACAATCTTCTTGTAGCTCTAGAGAACCCACATCTGCGTAAAAGCTTCCGTTTGCTACAATTAACAGCCATGGTGCTGTTTCTTTCATTCAGAGTAAGTCCAGCTCTGGATCTGATCAACATTCCACTACCCCCCCTCACCCTCCAATCCCTCTGTCATCCTCTCTTTCTTACCTGAGCGGAGGACGAGTGCTGGTTGGCTGTGCTGCTAGGACAGAGAAACGACTAACAAAGACTGGTGCGGAGGACGAGACGAACAGCATCTTAAATACTTCTCTCTCTCCACCCCCTCCCTCTCTCCCCTCCTCCTCCTCTCTCAGCATCCCTCCCTCTTTCCACCTGTTACTCCTCACCTCCCTCCCATCCCCCCCATCTCCTCTCCTCCATATCTGTTTACGCTGTGGACTTCTGCGACCCAGTTGACACCTTACCAACCCCCTCCCCCCCTCCCCCTCCGCACCAACGCTAACAATACTGGAACCTTGGTACAGGCCCTCCTAACCTGTTATTCACTTTTACAGTAGATGTGACAGAACAGTGTTTTAAAAGTCAAGAAAGAGGAGATAGAGAGAAAATTAGATAATATAAAAAATTCTTATTTAGGAGATATACCTTGGCTTTTGAGATAGAGGCACTCTCTGGTTTGGCTGGTTTGGCAATGTGTAAAATCCAGACTCCATTCCTGTTCAGAATCATGGGGTCTAAAGTTCTCATGGAGCTCCTTAGCAACAAACAGGGAGAGGAGCTGAAAGAGGGGAGAGTCAAAGGGTCATTTTCTGTCCACCTATAAAGTTCACACTCTCGTTTGCAAGGCTTGTCCTGGCTACAACAGAGCACTGGTGCGTAGAACGTATCACTTACTTACTCCGTCACGCTGGAGCATCCTGGCAGGACTGGGGCTGTATGTAGCATGTGTCAAAACACAGGAGAGGACGAGATCTGAGATGAACAGCAGGACACACACAGAACCTCCATGCATGCAGTGTTTGCCTGAATGTGCACGTGTGTGTGTGTCTGTGTTTGACCCTGTGAAAGGTAGGATCATACCTGATACAGTGTCACAGGGATTAGTGTTGGATTATCTGGATGAAGTCAACACACACGCACACACGCGCACACACGCACGTCAGGCAAGCTCTCTTTCTCTCTCCCACACACACACACTAAATACAAACAGATAAAATAAGGAAACTGTTGGACAGAAGGAAAAACTACAACAAAAACATGGTAATAGGAAGGCAACACGGAAGCAGTCCTGCATGACAGACACAGACACACTAGCTGTGTCACACGACGCCTCTGTTAAGATGTACACAGTAACAGTATACAGTTATCTGCCAATACACCCAAGGAAGTTCTGAGTGCATCCCCTTGTTCATCTGCCCAGCGCTAGATATAGAGTATCAGTGTGGTGGTGTGTGTGTGTGTGTGTGTGTGTGTGGAGGGAGCCATGTGTATACTGTGTGTGTGTGTGTAGCATTGCAGTCGGCAGGTTCCAACAGAATGGGGAGTGTATGCATCAGTGTCTGGTTTCAATATGCTGATGTGTCCGAGTGATGTGGAGGGTGACCGTGGCACATGACCACGTTAAGAGGCTCTGCTGGGAGGCCCTGGATACAGGGAGCAGGGGGGAGGGGGGGAGGGGGGGGCAGGTAGATGACAGGCTGGTTTACTCCTCCCAGGCCTGGCCTAGTCCTGAACTCAAAACAAGCCAATGGCTTAAAGGCTCTTACATTTACATTTAGTCATTTAGCAGACGCTCTTATCCAGAGCGACTTACAGTAAGTACTGGGACATTCCCCCCGAGGCAAGTAGGGTGAAGTGCCTTGCCCAAGGACACAATGTCAGTTTGAATGACCGGGAATTGAACTGGCAACCTTCGGATTACTAGCCCGATTCCCTCACCGCTCAGCCACCTGACTCCTCCATCTCTTAAGACAGAGATGTAATTTTGGAACCCGTTCAGTCAACTCTCTCCTCTAAGAACAAATCTTGAACTGGAAGAGAAAAATGTTACCTAATTTAAAGACCCTTTATCAATTTTTCATGTGTATGCTGTATAGAAATGGTCAAAACAGGTGGAGCCGTTTTGTATATAAAAACTTTATTGTTCAATGTTTTTGAACAGTGACTGGTCTGCATACTGGTTGTATTGTGCTTCTTAGTGTAGACATTAGCGTGTCATGGATGACCCAGAACACACCGGCACAGGGATCAGAACACAATGGCTCTCCAAAGATGGCATGTTTGTGTAATACATGTGTTTTACAGGAAGTATATGAATATTATGTGTAGTGTATGTGTTTTACAGGAAGTATATGAATATTATGTGTAGTGTATGTGTTTTACAGGAAGTGTATGAATATTATGTGTAGTGTATGTGTTTTACAGGAAGTATATGAATATTATGTGTAGTGTATGTGTTTTACAGGAAGTATATGAATATTATGTGTAGTGTATGTGTTTTACAGGAAGTATATGAATATTCTGTGTAGTGTATGTGTTTTACAGGAAGTGTATGAATATTCTGTGTAGTGTATGTGTTTTACAGGAAGTATATGAATATTCTGTGTAGTGTATGTGTTTTACAGGAAGTGTATGAATATTCTGTGTAGTGTATGTGTTTTACAGGAAGTATATGAATATTATGTGTAGTGTATGTGTTTTACAGGAAGTGTATGAATATTCTGTGTAGTGTATGTGTTTTACAGGAAGTGTATGAATATTCTGTGTAGTGTATGTGTTTTACAGGAAGTGTATGAATATTATGTGTAGTGTATGTGTTTTACAGGAAGTGTATGAATATTATGTGTAGTGTATGTGTTTTACAGGAAGTGTATGAATATTATGTGTAGTGTATGTGTTTTACAGGAAGTGTATGAATATTATGTGTAGTGTATGTGTTTTACAGGAAGTGTATGAATATTCTGTGTAGTGTATGTGTTTTACAGGAAGTGTATGAATATTCTGTGTAGTGTATGTGTTTTACAGGAAGTGTATGAATATTATGTGTAGTGTACTGAGCATTGGTTAGTTAGGCAGAGACTGACATGCACAGCAGGAGGGCTGTCTGACTCCACAGTGATGGATCCCCAAGACGGTCTAGGAAGCCACGTTGGCATTGTCTCCCATCCTTTGCTGGCTTAAGTTTTGGGCCAGGTAGCCAATCAGAGTGAGGTATTCCTTGAAGCTGACCTTCCCGTCACTGTTTTCGTCCAATCCCATTCGCATTTCCTTCAAAGCAGAGGAACTATTTGTACCCTGGGAGAAGAAGAGGGAGGGGAAGAGAGACAGAGATCAAACATGCAGCATCGATCTATAATATATGTTGTGTGAGGGATGTGTGAGGGATGTGTGAGGGATGTGAGAAGGGATGTGAGCAGGGATGTGAGCAGGGATGTGAGCAGGGATGTGAGAAGGATGTGAGATGGATGTGAGAAGGGATGTGAGCAGGGATGTGGGCAGGGATGAGAGCAGGGATGTGAGCAGGGATGTGAGAGGGATGTGAGAGGGATGTGAGAAGGGATGTGAGCGGGATGTGAGCGGGATGTGAGAAGGGATGTGAGCAGGGATGTGAGCAGGGATGTGAGCAGGGATGTGAGAGGGATGTGAGCAGGGATGTGAGAAGGGATGTGTGAGGGATGTGTGAGGGATGTGAGCAGGGATGTGAGCAGGGATGTGAGCAGGGATGTGAGCAGGGATGTGAGCAGGGATGTGAGAAGGGATGTGAGCAGGTATGTGAGAAGGATTGTGAGCAGGGATGTGAGCAGGGATGTTAGCAGGGATGTGAGCAGAGATGCGAGCAGGGATGCGAGCAGGGATGTGAGCAGGGATGTGAGCATGCATGATTATGATGTGAAAGACTTTCAGAACTCCAGAGCCACAGAAACCAGAGCACTTCTGAGGAGCAGGGAGGAGAGTGGGGCGAGAGAGGGAGGAGAGAGGGAGGAGAGCGGGGGGAGAGAGTGAGGCTCACAGCTAATATCTGGCCCAGCTGTTTCTTCACCAGGCCATCGAAGGCTTTGCCCCCCAGGGTGGCCTGTCCCCCGGTGGACTTAGCGAACGTGCCCACCACGGTCCTGATGGCTGACTCCATTTCTGCCGGAGGGAAAAGAGAGGTGGACCTCAGATGCTGCTAACCATTAAGGACAGGCACAGTCGACGTCCAGAAAAACTCAAACTGAGGAGATCCCTCAGGGGAGGAGGGGATGATGTCGGAGGAGACCTAGCCCAAATGGACAGTAAGATAAACAGAGGGATGATGGAGGGATGAGGGAGGGTGTTTAAGGTAAACTGATGGAGGGATGGAGAGGAGGCCGGGGGAGACTGAGGGAAACACAATGGAATCTGTGACCTCTGGTGGGGGTTAGGGCTAGGGTAACCTAACCCTCTGTGGCAAGTAGAGAGCCAGGAGGTCCGGTTACCACGGCCACCACCTGCCTGTCACACTCTCTCAGCATGGTCAGGACACACAACAATAAAGCTGTGATGTGACCATGTTAGTGCCCCTGGACATCCCAGCCCTCTGTTAATACGTGTTGTATATGGTGTCGAGTTTTTATAATAATCATTTATTTCTGTAGGAGGGACTTTTCAATTTACTGGGGATAATTTGAACCTGTGATCTCCTGATCTAGCACTGAGCTATACCCATCCCTGTTTCACAACAATGCTATGTTTGGTTTAGTTCTTGGTGAAGCCCTAATGATAAACAGTGAGCCTGTAGTTAGCATGTGGGTGTGTCGTGCTGTTCTGGACGAGGTCTGGGACACAATGAGAATGACGTATGGTGATGTTGAGATGACCTCAAGGTAATTCTAGAGTAAGGTAAATCTCCCATCTGACACGAAGGCCAAACCTCAGTAGTCTCTCTCTGTCTCTCTCTGTCTCTCTCTGTCTCTCTCACACACACACACACACACACACACACACACACACACACACACACACACACACACACACACACACACACACACACACACACACACACACACACACACACACACACACACACACACACACACACACACAAGCCCCATTAGGACAGGTCTTGCATTAACCTAATTACTGGGCATGCAGGAGCTGTGAGCCACGGATTCGGTTTCATATATAGCACCCCCCTGTAACACACACATGTACACATGTAGAGAAGCAGACCCCCCCCCTATACACACACACACACGCACGCACGCACGCACGCACGCCCTTTAAAAACAACACCTCATACACAGCACCTGTCATCATCAAGGTTCTCATGATTATTTGATGGGAAACACGACAGGTGTTTGTGTCAGGGTGTGGCCTTGTGGTACTACCGACAGGTGTTTGTGTCAGGGTGTGGCCTTGTGGTACTACCGACAGGTGTGTGTGTCAGGGTGTGGCCTTGTTGGTACTACATCAAAATGATTGACAGTGACATGACTCCGTGGTGACTGTGGAGATAAACAGGGGCTGTAATTAGCAGGAGGTGAAACCAAACCAGGCTTAGCTAAAACCAGGACAAGCCCACAAGCCACAAGGGGGCTTCCAGACAGAACCAGGACAGGAAGGAGGAGAGCTGAACTTTTGTCAAGGCTTAGGAGTCGTGAATTACAGTTGCATATAGAAAGCTTGGCTTTCGAGAGACAGAGAATATGTGAGTAGAGACCTAACAAGCATGGAGTCGTCCATACCTAGACTGTTATTCAGGTACCAGTGGGTTTATGCAGAGTGCGAATTATACAATGACATTCGGGGGGTCAACTTCTCCAGGGTGTGTATCGACCCCCCCTGACCTTTTACCTCTTTTGGGGGGGTCCAAGTCTTAATTAGGGGGGCCAGACCCCCCTAAACCCCCTGTAACCCACACCCTGGGTTTTGTAAACCAGATAAATGAACAGTTAACCGTGTCCTATAGAACTTAATCAGGGGTTCAGTTGATCATATGACCACAGGGAGTAGGTGGATGTGTGGAATTTGCATTTCACCTGTGGGTTTATTTTCAGCTGCCATGATCTCTTCACTGAACTGGAACACGTGGTCTTCTCCTGGGTAGTCTCTGTCTGCAAATACAAAGAACACAAAATAAGCATGAAATCGACTATTGGAAAAGCTGCCTATTTATATAAGACATATAATGATCTGCTACAGCTTTGTCAATGTCGACTTCCATTTAAAATGTGCCTTCATGACAGGGCCTTGATCGGACCTCGTCTTCAGGCTACCACTCTTGGAATATGACCGCTATCCGGAGTAGGCCTACGAAAAATGTAAGTTGTGTTGCACTTCAGAGTCTTTGCCTCTCCTCTCCTACCGGGAATAATCTTGTGTTTCTCTGCTCACCTGGCCCACATATTATATCCAAAAGACTAATTTTTTGAAGGGGGCCCCTAGGGTCTAGCGGTGGAATGGTGAACTTCCAATCCTGCACTAGGTGTGACTGCCTCGCTTCCTCACTCTGCACCATCGTGCTCTAAAACCAACATATCTGTCATCGCCTGGAACAGCCGGGACAAGTCATTTCTCTCCCGTGCCATTAAATACACCTGGGCTGCCATTCGACTCGCGCTACCGGAGTCTTATCATGACTTTAATAATACATGCTGATAAGAGCGGTGAACGAGTCGCTGTACCGATTCCCGTGTTTTGACGCTAGCGGATTACCCTGAACGACTACCGGACTGCCTGCTGTGTTTCTTGTGTGAATGTGATCGGCGGGGGGGCGCGCCTGCATCTCCTGGGTTTACATTTAGCCTAACTAATCCGTACGATTTGTAGAGTGGTCCCGAGGTAAGGCTGACATGGAGAACATTAATAAGTAAACGCGAGGACTCTGGTGTCTCCTGAAGTGTAAAGGGATTGAGGATTGGGTTACCGACAAGGACAACACGATACCTGCGGCCAAAAGGCTAGGTAATCACAATAGAGTCGCCCGCAAGTTAGGCCTATTTAAAATTAATGACCTTTCGGAAGAAACTACCTATAACTGACACACATGCATATTAGTTTTGCAAAAAGAGCCATTTGTATCCATCACTACAAAGTTAGCAAATAAACTCAAGTGCGAGAGAAGAGAAGGTAGATCATTACACGAGTTGAGAACAATTGTTTAAAAAAAAGTGGACAGTTACCTCACCTTAGTTAATAATAAAAAGTCACTAGTGTGCACAATATCAGCTTTCGTAGTAGATTTCTCCTCTCCCTTAAGAGCGCAGACTTGATAAACCAGCAAAATGATCTCGCTTCCGCTATTCGATTTCCTTCAGACAACTTTTTTTTGTCGTAGGGCGTGTGCGAGGGAAAGGAGGGGGGATGAACAACGTCTCTGGAATGGAGGCTCTGGCACAAGGGAAGTGATTCAGCGACGTTACCAAAACTGCTCTGTTGTTGAGGAGTAAAAGACACACTTTACATGAATTAATGTCAAGACGGTGTCTGTTTTGTTGCTGTTGAGACAGCAGAAGAACGCAACATGCTACATTGCCCAGCATAGCAGAGTCGTCTAGTCTATCCACAGTGCTAGTGTAGGAGTGCCCTAACGGACAGGTGTCAACAAGTTTTAAGGTGTGTATGCATACAGGACACAAAGAGAGCATATTTAGCAGACTATATCTCAGCCACACCCTGTTTATTCAAATAAAAACCTTTCCAATCCTGGTTGGTACTCATGCCAACTGATTAATATGACAGGAGAGGCATGTTTCATACAAAGACATGTTAGTAAGAGTATCAACATCACACACAGGGACACACTGATCATACATGGACGTCTCTCCCACCATGCATGTTTCCAGCTCACAGCTCTCCTTCCACAGCCTCTTACAACACAAGCAGCCTGCTTTCCACTGGAGCCCAGAATACCTTCAGCTTACATACCAAGATTCTCTCTTTACACAGACAATGTTGTCAGTCCAGCATTACACAACACTGGTCTTGTTAGTGTGTACCTGTGTGTTGTGAAATAGGATTAGTTCTAGTCTGGCTGGTTCGGTACAACGACAGTATTGTGTAAAGACAATTATTCTGTCAAAACAGGGAGGTAATTCTTGCTGAGAAGGAAAATGAGAAATGGTAGAAAAGAGAGAGAAAGCAAGACGAAGGGTGAGCGAGGACATTTAAACAGAGATCACAGCTTGACAATCCATCACACAGGATCCACCAGCATCTACAATGATTGTGAAATCCCCTTGTCGCTAATTAAGATGGTAATTAATCATCTAGAAAGGCACACAGCAAAGTGGCAACAAACGAAACAGAACGTGACCCTTCAGAGTGGTTATCTGCTGAAGCCTCCGTGCTGATTGGCTAGACGGCCAACGAGCTGCCAGAACTCCAGGAAGGTGAGTTCTCCATCATCGTTCTGATCCAGGGAGCTCATGAGCTGCTCGATCACGGCCGGGTCTGCAGAGTTCTGAGGAGGAGGAGAGACACACGGGCTGCATTTCAATACTCTATCACCGCTTCCTTCCTGCTGACTAACACCTACCACCAGAAGTAATGGTGGAGGTCAGTCAAGGTGAGTTACCACATGGCTAGAATCAGCTGGAGACAGTTGTCAGCTATTATGGTAATTATGTAAGAAAAGGAGGGCACTTCACACTTGACAACCAAACCCAGGTAAGAGACTTTGGCAAGCAGAATGTGACATGGAGAAATACCACTGTCATACATCTGTCTCCATCTAGTGTCCATGTTGAGGACTACAGCTTGACAGGCAAAACAACAGTTTGCAAACAGTTTGATGGGGAAACTGTAGCCTTCCGGCTTGGTCAGTGTGTCTAATACATTTACATTTAGTCATTTAGCAGACGCTCTTATCCAGAGCGACTTACAGTAAGTACAGGGACATTCTCCCCCGAGGCAAGCAGGGTGAAGTGCCTTGCCCAAGGACACAACGTCATTTGGCAAATGAAGAACCAACAACCTTCTGATTACTAGCCCGATTCCCTAAGCGCTCAGCCACTTGACTCACTAATACCGTACAGATGCACCTGGTCGTTCGCTACTCTGAGTATGTCAACATCTAACAAGGCAGGTCTATAGGTATATACGTTTACAGATGTATAGATTTAAGTGTAATTTGCTGGAGTCCCTACTGCCCGACACCCTCTGCCATGCACAGCAGCTAGGACTGCGTGCTTCCCTTCTAACTTAGCATCTCACTGTTTGTGGGTACTTACTTTGACCAAGTTGGGCAGCTGTGATGTGACAAGATTCTGGAACTCTCCCTTGCTGAGGGTGTCTGTGGAGCCGTCAGCCCCGGCGAAGGCCTTGAACTGGGCCACAAGCACCGCGATGGCAGCCTCCATCTCAGAGACACACGACCAGGAGCAGGACCAGGAGCAGGACTAGGAGCAGGACCAGGGGAAGACCAGGAGCAGGACCAGGAGCAGGACCGGAAGCAGGACTAGGAGCAGGACCAGGGGAAGACCAGGAGCAGGACCAGGAGCAGGACTAGGAGCAGGACCAGGAGCAGGACCAGGGGAAGACCAGGAGCAGGACCGGAAGCAGGACTAGGAGCAGGACCAGGGGAAGACCAGGAGCAGGACAAGGACCAGGGGAAGACCAGGAGCAGGACAAGGACCAGGGGAAGACCAGGAGCAGGACAAGGACCAGGGGAAGACCAGGAGCAGGACAAGGACCAGGGGAAGACCAGGAGCAGGACAAGGACCAGTGGAAGACCAGGAGCAGGACAAGGACCAGGGGAAGACCAGGAGCAGGACAAGGACCAGGGGAAGACCAGGAGCAGGACCAGGGGAAGACCAGGCACAACTGGAGCTGCTAGGAGGAACTACAGAAACACAACAGCATGTTACAGTTTTCACAAAGCATTTGAACTCCTGCTACTGTAGATATAACTTGCAGAGGGTGCTAGCATAGCAGGTCAGTGGTGGGATGGAAGGATCCTGACCAGAGAAGATGAAGAGCTCTAGGGAAGCATGGTTCTCACCTGGATGCTGTCTGAGAAGGGGACAATGTGGTGGGTCAGCTGGTCAGTCTCTCTCGTCCTTCACTCTCCCTTTCTTCTCTTATACCCTCCGTGTCCTCTCCGGCAGTGTGGAGGAGGGAGATGAACGTAATCAATCATTCACCCCTTTTCTTCCTGTGTGCTCACTTTGAGCTTTTCAATGTTTCCTTGTCTGTTGTCATTTCCATGGTTAAGCTGGTGACAGTGTAAGCTAAGTTACCCTACTGAGAGAAACATTCAGACACGCACCAGTTGTTGTTCCATCATGTGATCCCTCTTTCTGAGGTTAAACTTAATTCTAACTTTCCTTCATAAAACATTTATAAATAGTTTGCAGTTAACTAAAGAATTTTCAAACATTTATAAACATGCATTAATTGAAATAAAGATATTTACATAACCACAGTTTGAGGTTCAAATCAAACTAAATTCCATCACTTGCAAAAAGTGACATGACAAAAAGACATGATAAGGCATGAAATTCCGTTTTAATGTTTGATACAGAAAACCTAGCATTGAAATACTTGTTAAGATTTGCATAGGAAAAAAAACTAAATGTCATCAGTCATATATTTTGCCCTTCAAAATCAAGCAGACTACAAAAATGTACAGAAGCTCAAGTAACACATCAGCAGCAGCATGATAATGTGAGCTATAAGACTGAGTGGCTTATCCCCATCCTAATATTTCTCACACACACACACACGCGCGCACACACGCGCACACACGCACGCACACACACACGCACACACGCGCACACACACACGCACACACACACACGCACACACGCGCACACACGCACGCACACACACACGCACACACGCGCACACACGCACGCACACACACACGCACACACGCGCACGCACACACACACGCACACACGCGCACACACACACGCACACACACACACACACACGCACGCACACACACACGCACACACGCGCACACACACACGCACACACGCACACACGCACACGCACACACGCGCACACACACACGCACACACGCACACACACACACGCGCACACACACACACACACGCACACACACACACACACGCGCACACACACACACACGCACACGCACACACACACACGCACACGACTTTGCTGAATCCCTAAAGGCACAGTGGGCAGCGTTCCTGCCTCTGGCGTTCACACTCATAACTGTAAGCCATTATTCACACCAAACTGTGAGAATTAGGAAATATATATATTGCATTTAGAACCATTCGTAAATCACACAGAAATCTACCAAAACTAACAATTTTCTAACCAACACAATTTCTTTCAAGTAGTAGCCAATAGTAGATTTGCACAACTGTTGTATGACAGAAGCTTTGCCACGGGAAACATGGACGTGTTTCTGCAAGCGTGTGACTGAGAGTCAGAACCTTGTATAGCTGCACGTACTCTGCCCTGCCCACATGCAGAAGGTGATTTCTCAGGCCTAGAACAACATGTCGGATCTCTGAGAAACCATCTTCAGTTAACTGCAGATGACGTCAGTCAGGATATGAGTTCAGGAGTGCGGCTGGTGCTGAAAAACAAACACGCGCTGTTCAAGACAACCAGATGAAAGCCTAAAACATAGTGAAACACAAATCAAATCGCAATGAACCAGGTAAATCCTAAAAACGTCCCGTTTTGTGTTACGACATGACCTGTAGTACGCGGCGTTAGGTGCAGTGCTGTGTGCTTTGGATTTAAGCATGTCCCACAGTTACTCATTACATGGAAGTGGTGAGAGTGTGGAAAGATACAGTAGATGTCGGACAAATAAAGTATTGGAGGGAAGATATTTCCAGCCCTTGTCTTAAAGTTCTAGTAATCATTTTTCTCACATTAAATTTAGATAATGACACCGCAGTGGACTGAAAAGAGGAAACCTTAAATGGTCTCTTCCTCTTTTTGTTTCAAGAATATTTTACTAAGAAAAGGTGAGTCATCTGCCTGTGGCTCACCAGTTCATCTGAATCTCTCTCCGAGATGTTTCGGCGTAAGCGCTCCCAGAAGGTCACCCTCTCCATCTCATCTTCAGGCCAGTCCAGATACGTTTTGGTCCTCACCAGCTTGGCCAGTCTGCACCCAAAAACATGGAACAAAACCTGTGAACGTGGCAGTGTTTTAAATGTTTGTGTGAGTTTGGGGTGTGTGGCTCGCCTGTGGAAAGCAGAGAGCTCGAAGGGGGAGATGTGCTCCAGGAAGATGAGGATGAGCTTGTGGCTGTGCTCGGAGAGCAGGCGATGCGTGGCCATCTTCATCTCCAGGCTGCACCAATCGCTGCGCAGGTAGCGCCTGCTCAGCACACACACCGTCCGCCTGCTGCTGTAGATGCTCTCAGCTATGTTGTCCACGATGCCCTTTCCCACCTGCGTGCAGCCGTGGAAGAGAGTGGTTATGTCTTTGAGAAATCTTAGAAGAGGACTCATCCCCCTAAGAAGACACACTGGAGCTCACCTCAAAGTCTCGGTTGTGCAGACACAGTCGGATCTGGGGTTCTCCATCTCGCTCCAGCCTGGGGGCCATCTGTCCCATCACCCAGGCCTCGTCCAAACTGCTGAAGGACACAAAGGCATCGTAGCGAACCTCCTCCTCCTCCACCCTCTCCTCTATTCCCCCTCGGTTCCCCCTCCTTTTCTTCCACCACCTCCGTCCCAGACGGCGCTCCACCCATCCTCGCAGGCGGAAGAACAGAAGCATGCATGGCCAGCGGAGGAAGCGGTATCCAAACGCCAAAAGCAGGAAGATGACCGTGGCCATCGCCGTGGAGCTGTAAAACAGGAAGTCAACGTTGGTCTGGCAGAGGCGCTCCATAGTGGACAGGAAGTTGAGTCGCTGGTAGTGCCAGATACAGAGCTGGTGCTGCAGGGACACAACCTGTTAAAGGAATCAATCAGTCAAATAGAACCAGGACTACCTTACACACCTTACACACCTCACCTTACACAATTACCACCTGACAGTCAGTCAGAGATGGCAAAAAACAGAAACCTTTTTGTGTCGTGTCTTGAAAAATGTTTGTGAAAACCTTTTTTCTAAATGTTTTGTGAAAACCAGATGTGTTGAAAGTACCTGTACATGGGGTGAGTTTTCAGCCCACTCCAGCAACCAGTTATTGGAGCATTCACAGCGGAAGTCAACGTAATCGAAGACAAGCGTGGAGAGAGAGACCAGCGGCCGGAAGGCGTCCTCCAGCAGAATCAGAGGACTCTCACTGTACAGCCTCAGCAGACGCAGAGACAACAGGTCCATAAACATGCTCTGGAGGAGGACAAGGAAGACAGGAAGCTTAGATGGAAAAATGGGTGGAGGAGTGGAAGGTGGAGGAGTGGAAGGTGGATGAGTGGAAGGTGGATGAATGGAAGGTGGATGAATGGAAGGTGGATGAATGGAAGGTGGAAGGTGGATGAGTGGAAGGTGGATGAGTGGAAGGTGGATGAGTGGAAGGTGGATGAATGGAAGGTGGATGAATGGAAGGATTGATAGGTAGAGTGGATAGGCCAACAGACAGAAAGGACAGATTTTTTTTATTTTTTTTATTTTTTTTGACATGCCTTGGTGAGGAAGTTGAATCTGCAGTTGATCAGTACAAGACTCCTGAGCTGGGTCAAGTTCCTGAAGATCCTGCTGGAGTCTGTGTGGTTGTTGAAGTTCAGGTTGGTCAGTTTGAGCCTCTTAAGCTTCCACAGCTGATTGATGGTAGAGTAGTTGATGAAAAACTTCTCAGGGTTTGCAGAGTAAACAAAAGACTCCAGGTTAGGGAAGTAGGGTGCCAGGAATTCATTTTTGCAGAGGAAGGTTGCTCCATCGCCCACCTTCATGGGAAGGAAAATTAATTGATGACTAGAAGGGCACAATCAGTGGGCAAAAAACACAAACTATACAATAGTTCAAAAGTCCAAAGTGAAGGCAGTAGGCACACGTGACTTTTCTGTAAAGGCTGGATCTAAACCTTCAGGAAGAGGTGTGGACCCACCGATAGGTCTCGGACTAAGGGGAACAAGTTGTTGGTACAGGTGCTAGAATGGACACTCAGGATCTTGCCTCGCAGCTCCAGGACCATGGGTACTTCCGGGGCAGTGATGTTGTTGACGTGCAGGTTGGTCCCTGGCCCTGCGTCGATGACGAGCCTGCGGAGCCTGGGTGGATAGGAGTAGAAGAGCATGCTGAGGTACACCTCGTAGATGATGTCGATCCTCCCCAGGGTCAGTTCCTGGAGGTGAGACTGCTTCTTGAACACTCCTTCCTCTATGGCCTCGAACTTGTTGTCCTCCAGATAAAGTACCTAGTCGCCACAAGAATCCACAGTAACACATTAGCTTTGGGGATGCAATAGAACAAGTGAACAGACAAGCACACATCCACACACAGACACAGGCCTTCTAATCCTTCACCTCCAGAGCAGGGAGTTCTTCAAAGTCATGTGGTCCCAGCTGGGTAAGCTTGTTGTCAGCCAGGCTGAGGAACCTGAGGCTGGGGATGCCGTTGAAGGCCCGCGGGGGCAGAGAGGTGATGCGGTTATGGGTCAGGTCCAGTTTCTCCAAGAAAGGCATGCAGGAGAACTGGATATACATTCAGAAAGCGTTGATAAACAATAAATGATAAAACATTCAGTAAAACACGTACTAATGTTCAGCTGAGCGGTGACATGGTTGGACGCGTGGAGGGTCACCTGTTCCGGACTGATCGCAGTCAGGTGGTTGTGTGATAGGATGAGAGAGGTGAGGTTCCACACAGCACCCCCACCGGCAGCGCAGAACGAGGCGTTGCTCAGCTTGATCAGGCTCATAGTCAGGGCTTGGAGGTCTGCTGCTGAGGTCCAGAAGTCCAGATCCAGGTCTTGAACAGTGGAGGAGCTCACGGACAACTCTCTCAGCCCAGACCAGCACCTCCACACCCAAGATGAGCAGGGGACAATATGAGTCAGGATGCTAAGAACATTAGCCTGGATGCTAAGAACATTAGCCTGAATGCTAAGAACATTAGCCTGGATGCTAAGAACATTAGCCTGGATGCTAAGAACATTAGCCTGGATGCTAAGAACATTAGCCTGAATGCTAAGAACATTATCCTGGATGCTAAGAACATTAACCTGTATGAAACATCTGCTCTTTACTAGCAGAAGCACAAATTGATGTACATCTTGTCATTTTGGTTTAAGGATGAAGATCTACAGGGGATGTTTCTGAACATGTACATGTGTGTGGAACACCAACCTGCTCATGGCGTTGGCAGTGACGCCTGTGAATGTGACCCTGCCTACTTCTACAGACTCCACTCTGTGATGAGACACCTGTGAACACAGCTCAGCTAGGCTGAAGGAGAAGCTGGTGGCATCATCGTAGCTAAATAGCATCATCTTCTGCATCCTCCCAAGACCAGACCTGCTGAGAGGCTGCAGGCCTTGGGTCTTTAAGCTCACAGAAAAACAGGACAGATTCTGGAACATCTCCAGCGGATTCGTTCCCACGTAGTCAACAGGGTTGTCCGTCAGATCTAGAGTGCGAATCCTGCTCAGGATCTCCATGGGCCAAGGATCTGATTTAGAGCTAGAGAAAGTGGGAGAGGGCTGCTTACATTTTACATAGTCACGCAGTGGACCACTGCAGTGACGCAGTGACCACTGCAGTGAGCAGTGACGCAGTGACCACTGCAGTGACCACTGCATCACATCTTAACCTTACCTGGTTTCACAACCTTTGTACTGAATGTCTTTCACATTGTTGTATTGCAGAGATATCTTTTCCAGGTTCATCATCCCAGGGGGAATCAGACAGAAGACGTCTCCCAGCTGAGTCACTCCCGCGTTGGAAACCTGCAGGCTCTGGAGCCCCAGTAGGGGGCCCAGCAGGTCCGGGGGGGCCGAGGACAAACACACCTTCTTCAGGACAAGCTCCTCCAGACTGGCCAGGCCCTGGAAGAGCCCCTTCTCCAGGTTGGCATTCAGACAATCCCATGTGGAGGAGGCGTAAAAGTGCAGGATGCGGAGTTTGGACAGGCCAGAGAAGGCCTCCGCAGACACCTGAGGACATGCACCGTGATGCTCTGAATCTGGACATGCACCGTGATGCACTGAATCTGGACATGCACCGTGATGCTCTGAATCTGGACATGCACCGTGATGCTCTGAATCTGGACATGCACTGTGATGCTCTGAATCTGGACATGCACCGTGATGCTCTGAATCTGGACATGCACTGTAATGCTCTGAATCTGGACATGCACCGTAATGCTCTGAATCTGGACATGCACCGTGATGCTCTGAATCTGGACATGCACCATGATGCTCTGAATCTGGACATGCACCGTAATGCTCTGAATCTGGACATGCACCGTGATGCTCTGAATCTGGACATGCACCGTAATGCTCTGAATCTGGACATGCACCGTGATGCTCTGAATCTGGACATGCACCGTAATGCTCTGAATCTGGACATGCACCGTGATGCTCTGAATCTGGACATGCACCGTGATGCTCTGAATCTGGACATGCACCATGATGCTCTGAATCTGGACATGCACCATGATGCTCTGAATCTGGACATGCACCGTAATGCTCTGAATCTGGACATGCACCATGATGCTCTGAATCTGGACATGCACCATGATGCTCTGAATCTGGACATGCACCGTAATGCTCTGAATCTGGACATGCACCATGATGCTCTGAATCTGGACATGCCTACACAACATCATCTAAAGGATGGAATGTAGCCAGTAGAACATGCATGTGAGCCATGTGGAGTGCTTGTCAGTGTGATGTGCAGTAGTTCTGGTGGAGCACACAGGAGAGGCTCCAGGAGTTACCTGTACCAGGTGATCACTGTCCACCTTGAGCATCACCAGGGAAGGGAGATGAGAGAAGGTGTTGGCAGGAAGGGATTTGGACATACTGTCCACACACAGCGAGCGTGCGTCTGGGAACACCTCTTTCAAATCTGACCTGAAGACACATACAGCAAATATAAAAACGAATTATATATATTGTCTTACAAAGTGACAAAGAAAATGATTCAGGTTACTGAAGTCTTAATGGGTCTGAGACATACACAGGCCATCCTACTACATACCCTTTTTCCCCTCGAACAAACGTAGGGGAACTTGTACCCACCTGAAGTCTGTGACACCGCTACACTCAGTATAGGGGCCCAGTCCTGGCTCCTGGTGACAAGATAAGGTCTTGACTTTGTCAGGCTGTAAGTACACATCCTCCTCGTACGTGTTGCAGTGCTTACTGATCAGCGCCTCCGCACCCCGGCCCACACACATGGACAGCAACACACACACACACACACACACACACGGCCGGGGCACCCAACAAACACCAGCCATAGTTAGGGACCTACATCACACACACAAGGACATTAAAAGAGTCGTTACTATTCGTCATCGCTTTGACACTATAATACAAATTCTCAACATCTGTTTGGATGATTGTGTGTGGACTCACCTCTTCATGTCTCTGTGACTCTGGCTGGATCTGTGGCTGGTCTGTGTGCATGAACATCCCCATACAAGCTGTAAATAGTACCCACCTCTCTCTAACACACTCACACAAATAGTTGAGGTCTAGATGACATCAGTAATGATCTAGCCGGAGGTGCTCGGTGGTCATTGGGATAAGGGGAACTGAGAACATGTGTTTATCATCTGCTCACCCAAGTGTTCAGGGGTACGATTAAAATAACTGATGCAGCCGGCCTGAGTAACAGTCAACAGGGTCGTTGGTGTTGTACAAGTCAACTTTCATATGTACAGCATGAAATTGTGTGTTTAGTTAAAACAAGATTCAAGACATAATATAAAGCAAATTCATTCTGAGACAAAGAATCTACTAAGAAAAAACTAAATGCAACACAAATTCCTCATCATAGGGACAAGCTGTATTTATTGAATTATTTGCATCATAAACATACTGAAATGAAACTCACCCAACATACAGTGTCACCTACATTCCTGCCACTACGCCCATACTTAAATCAGCTTCAATGCCCTTTGAAGTAGTTTTCTATGTGGCCTTTTAAGGACTTTTCATATCAACCAGGCTTTAGGGTACTTTACCGACAAACATGCAAATGTATTGCATATGTGCCATGATGATCTTCTAAATTAATGTTTGACATTTTAGTGTTACATCAAATTCAGACAAACAAAAAAAAAATACACAAATGACAAATTATATTTCTGACAAACCAAACAATACAAAAAAATATTGTACCTTCACAGACATTTCTATATCTTTAAAGTACCAGTAATAAGTTAGCTACATTTCTTGTGTGTGGAGTTTCAGTGCACTACGTACACTGGAAACCTTTACAGTGCATGGATATAAAGACCTACCCTCATTATAAACATTTTATTAGCTCAATCTTTTCAGTAATAGAGACTCCTCTAGTACTGGGCTCCTTAAGTACAACAGACCATTAATGACAAACCACCTCTCGTCTAAACAACTTTAAGGATAAACAGGTTAACATGAGTCAAGCTAGAGAATGGTAAGCCTTGCTTGGTTAAGTAATGCAGTGCATGGTATCAAACTGAGGAAAAACACACTTTTTAATTGTACGTACCAGATGGAGAGAAGTGTCTCCCAAGCCCATCTGGTCTCAGGCCCTGTCAGAAGTTCTTCTATGAAGAACCAGAACTTGACCATACAAGGTATAACTAAGGTTGAGGAAAACTGTTCTTCTATTCATGGGTTCATGACTTCAATGTGTGTGTGTACATGTAACATTACTACAGCATCTGCTATACTGGCAACACGTGAAGAATGTTCCCTATTTGCCTACATCTAGTATACAAAGGGCAGTGGTTATGGGAGTGGGCATGTGTGTAAGGACTGGTGTCAGGTCCCTAACAGGATGAATACGTTTCAGCTCTCACCTCTTCTCTGGTCCTGAACACTTCCCTAAGCCCTCCTGACTGGGCAGGTCTGTGGAGCTCCCTCAGAACAGACACACGTGAGCCCTCTCCACTTCTCTCCTCCTGACTTCCCTAAGCCCTTCTGGAAGCCAGAATAAGACGTGTATTCTCCTTTAAGACATTCAAGCCTTCAAATGTAAATCTGCCTGCTGTGGTACCTGAGCTAATATGAAGCATGATGAGAGGAGAGGGAAGAAATAAGCAAAACAGTGTAGAGAAAGAATGGTGTGTGTGTGTGTGTGTGTAATCTGCATGTTCCCTCTGAGCGACGCGTCTCCTCCACACTTCCTGTTTCTCTCCGTCCATCACCCGTGACCTCTTCCAGCCTCCTTCATCCTCTCGCCTCTCTTTTTCTCCACTTTCTCTCCTCCACCTGGCACTGCAAACTTCTTCATAGCCTCATCATCAAACCCATCCATCTCTCCCTCTATCCCCCCCTCTTCTTCATCCTCATCCTCATCCTCCTCTCCATCCACCATATCTTCCAAGATTTCTCCCAGATCCTCCACAAAATCCCGGAAGCTCATCTGGTCGTGGGCGAACACTCCGTCCTTGAAGAATTCCGTGGCCAGCTTCCTCAGCTCTTCTCTCCTGGAGGCCTCCACCCCCACCCTCTCTGCCTTGGCCAGGTAACCCAGGAGAAGGGCCTCAAACTCTGGCAAGGGAACCGGGAGCAGCCCCTCAGCCTGGGCGCAGGTCTCCACTGAGGTGCACTTGGCTTGAGGGCTGGGGTTGTGCTGAAGGCGTTCTCGCTGCAGGAGCCAGTAGTTGGGTTGCTCCAGGGGGGGTTTGCGGTGGGTGGGAGGCGGGCTTTTCTCCCCAGGGCCGTGCCACAGCTCCTTCTTCCCTCCCTCTCTCTCTGTGAAGCCATGGTGGCTCTTCTCATGCTTGTCGTGTTTGTGCTCGTCTTTGCCTCTGTGGTGACTTCCTCCCTCCTGTCTCCAGGTCTCCCCCCGTCTCTCCTTCTTCCTGTCTCCCTCTCTGGGCCCCTCCTTCTCTTTCCCTTGCCAAGGTCTCGTCTCCTCACCCTTCCATTCTCTACCGCCGTCTTTCTTTTTCCAATCTTTGTCGCCCTTCCACTGTTTTTTCTCTCCTTTGTCCTTGTGTCTTTTCCCCCAGTCCTTCTGGTGTCTCCACTCTTCTCCTCCCTTCCCCTCATTCCCGTCAACATACCGTTTCCCTTCTTTCTTTTCTTTTTTCTCACTTTTGCCCTTCCACTCCTTCCCCTCACCCATGTTCTCGCCCTTCTTCCAGTCTTTTCTCTCACTCTTTCCTCTCCCTTCCTTCCTCTCCTCCCTGTTCTTCCATGGCTTCCCCTCATCCCCTCTGCTTTCTCTCTCTTTCTTCCACTCCCCTGTTTTCTCTTCTTTCCCTTTCCACTCTTTCTTCTCCATTTTCTTCCCACCCTGACCGTCACTCTCCTTATCACGCTTTCCTTTTTTCCACTCCTTTTCAGGTTTCCAGTCTTTTTTCCCACCTTCCCTCAGTTTTTTCTCCCCCTGCTCCTTCCATCCTTCCTTTCCTCGTTTTCCCTGCCCAGGCTCTTCCTTCTTCCACTCATTTCCTGCCATCCAGTCTTTCTTCTTCTTCTTCTCCTTCCCCTCTCCCTCCCTCAAGGTCCTGACCTCCTCCTCTGCAGGCCTGTCTGTGTTCAGGCTGCCGTCCTCCTCCGGGCCAGGGGGGGGCGCTGCAGCAGGAGAGCCTGGCGGTGAGGTGGTGTCACTGGCTGTGGAAGGAGGAGAGAACATCACTTACTCCAGAAAGAAGCCATTGACAGAATGACTAAGAGAAAAGTAGGAAAGTGAGAGAGAAATGTTCCTTGTCAAGCTAACCCTTCATGCACTTTCCCACCACAGAAAATTCCTTGTTTGTGTGAACTTACATGGTGAATAAAGCCCTTTATGATTGTCTTCAGTAACTATATAATCTCCCCTTTAAAAATCCCTGGTTTCTCATGCAGTATTCCTGGTCTAGGCCACCGCACCATCAGTCCTCATCACTCCTCCTCCTCCTCCCCTCCCTACCTCCTCCTCCCTCTCTCCCTCAGTACCTGGGATGTGTTTTAGTTCAGTCACTGTGGCTCTGAGTCTTTCTACTTCTCTCTGTAGGGCGGGAACAGAGGCCAGGTCTCTCTTCATCTTCTCGTTCTCTTTCAGAAGCACAGGGAGAGACAACGTGTCTTTCTTCAGCCTACCATTCTCCTTCTCCACCTCCTCCCTCCTGACGCGCTCCTTCTCTCCCTCGGCTGCTTGTCCCTGGGCTACTTTTAGCTCCTCTTTCTGTGCCTGATTAAAAAGAACAGAGAGGACCCCGTGAGAATACTGCACATCCCCAGCGACATGCAGCAGACACACAAGCACACACACACGCACGCCTAAGCCCCATCAGCTCTGCCCCTCTCTCCCTCTCTCCCTCGGGCTACCTGAAGTTGGGCTTGCAGCACGGACACGTGCAGGTTCTCTTCAGATGGTTTATTCAGGAGCTCTGGGTTGTCAACATCTACAGGCGGAGGAGGGACCTCAGGGTTCAACCATTCCTGTGATGACGACACACACACACACACACACACACACGTGTTGAGGGCGCAAAGGGAGGGGGAGGGAGGTAAGGGGACCAGACAGAAACAGGGTTAAAGGGGGAGGAGGGGAGCATCTTACATGTTTTCCGGTGACCTCTGCGTCTCTCATCTCTCTGACATCATACTCTCCCTCTGGGTGGAAAATCAGAAATTCATGTCACAGTACATCACAGTCTAGCCCTGGTTATGGATCAACACAGACAAGCACCATTACACACAATGGGGACCAAGCTAGACAACACAGGACACGTGGCAGGCTTGGTAGGACTTCACAGAAAATCCTCAGACACACAGGGTGTCACATTCTGACCCTGTAAGGACTTCAACACACACCCAACACCTGCACACACCAACACACACCCAACACCTGCACACACCAACACACACCCAACACCTGCACACACCAACACACACCCAACACCTGCACACACCAACACACACCCAACACCTGCACACACCAACACACACCCAACACCTGCACACACCAACACACACCCAACACCTCCACACACCAACACACACCCAACACCTGCACAAGGACACACCTCCACACACCCAACACACACCTCCACACACACCTCCACACACCCAACACCTGCACAAGGACACACCTCCACACACCCAACACACACCCAACACACACCCAACACACACCACACACCCAACACACACCCAACACACACCCAACACACACACAAGGACACACCTCCACACACCCAACACACACCCAACACACACCCCCACACACACCTCCACACACACCTCCACACACCCAACACCTGCACAAGGACACACCTCCACACACCAACAGAGCTAGAACGGGTGACAGAATCACAACCAAGTACAGTAGAAGAGTTATGTGTTTGAGGTTTGCTGTCAAAGTGCAAAGTCACATCCAGAAGTGATCGGCATCAGTATCAGGCAGGATCAAACGCAAAACATCCTCATATGAGCGCACACACACACACACATGCATGCAAATAGCTAGTAAAACACACACACACACACACTACCTACCCTCATCCAGGTCCATGAAGACACCTGTAGGCATAATACACCTCAGTCTCAGACACGCCTTTATCTGGGACACCAAAAAACAGTGTTATCTAACCCTAACTCCCCATGCTGGAGTAATGCGTGCATCTATTCCATAAACCAGGTCAACAACTTCTGCTAGCTAGCAGTTACTTTAGTTCTCTTACACAAAATGTCGTTTTTTAATTTTTTTATAAGGTTTGTGTGATTTTCCCCCCCAAAAAATTGGCTATGCACACAACAGTGATCCACCTTGACAGACTATTGCAAATAGATTACTTATTTTGATCAATCGGATTCCAGACCTAATATAGGCTATATGCACACCACAGTGTGTATTTCCAGATAAAATATAGGCTAGGTGTAGAACTTCTGGTGAACTTAGAAACGTGACTTTTATTAACCAGAACAGGTTATGTTAACCCTTAGCTATTGCCCTCTTAGCCCTACACTTAGATTGTTCCGGCTTCTCGCTCTTTTTAAATCGACAAACAACGTCAGACTATATTTTATCCGGAAATACATATCACTGTCGTGTGCTAATAGCCAATTCTAGGTCTGAAATCCACACCCCATAGATACAGGAAGACATGGGGTTGACATGACGACTGTAACTGAGGCGTGGTCTACCTGAGAAGAAGATAGTTCCGAGACCTAGCAAGATGATGGCTCCCAGGATGCACTTGTTCAGAGAGAAGCCTGTCTCCTCCTCCTCCCTCTGAGGGAGACGGAGGTCTTCCTCCTCCTCTTCCTCATCCCTCCGTCCGATCCGCTCCAGGGCTGCCAGCAGAGAGCCCCTCCTCCTCCTCCTCACCTCAGACGACTCCTCCCTCCCGTCACCTGCCCACTCCTCCCCGACTCCAGATGGTACTGGGGGATCAAGAGGAAGAGTGAGAATCAGAGTTAAGGTATAACCGCCACCCCTCCTTCTCTCTCATGCTCTTTAAAGGGATAGTTCACCCATACTGAGAGGGCAGGGCAGGGACTGGGTCGTAGTTCACCCATACTGACAGGGCAGGGACTGGGTCGTAGTTCACCCATACGGAGAGGGCAGGGACTGGGTTGTTTAAAACTAAACATTCCGTCCTGTGTCTGGTTTTCATGTATTCATAAACCCAGTTAGAGGTGAAGTATCCCTTTGTCATGAACATCGAGACACACACACACACACTTGCGGCTGTGTGTGTGGAGAGGGTGTATTAGCTGCAGTAGCTTCAGCAGTCCAGCTGACCTGGCCAGCACCTGTAGCACCTGACCTGGCCTCCACAAGAGCCACTCAACCAATCGAGAAAGGAGACGTCTAAACGAGCGCTAACCACTAACATTGGAGTTCGTCAGAACCCCCCCCCCCCCCCGAAAACGGCGCTATCGGAGTATTTGGGAGCCCCCCTTTCCTGTGTTTAGTAAGGCTGGCCGCGATCGCAACACAGGTAAGAGAACACAAGCACCAACAGGCTAGAGGTCAAAGGTCGTCCTGTCAGCAGGAAGGACCCCCTCATCAGCAGGACACATGCAGCTTTACGCTTGTCACATCGTGCTGACATGCTCGTACCGGACACAGCCTGTCCTGCCAACTTCCTGGCCCAGATATGGAACAAGTCCCTGACCAGCTGGTCCACCAACTTCACTTCAAACACAAACATACACACCATTTAGTCTTTGACCACACACACACACACACACACACACACACACACACACACACACACACACACACACACACACACACACACACACACACACACACACACACACACACACACACACACACACACACACACACACACACACACACACACACACACACACACACACACACACACACACACACACACACACACACACACACACACACACACACACACACACAGTTATCCATACTGTACGATTAAAGGTGATGTCCCTTCAGTGTGCCATACACACACACATCACTCAGCTGTAACTGGGATGATTTGGTGTGATCTTCTCACCTGCCTGTTTCCCGTCCTCAGTCACCCTCTGAGACAGCTCAGACTCTTCCTCTTCCTGCCCAAGCTCCTCCCCGTTAAGCTGATGGACAGCTTCTCCTTCCTGTATAAGCTCCGCCTCTTCCTCTGCTCCCAGGGTCTCAGTGAGCAGGAATCCAGAGCCCTCTTCCGCAGACGGGCTGATATGGGTGTAGGATTCAGAGAACGAATCAGGGTCAGGGCTGGGAGGGGCTTGGCTCTCAGAGGAGCCTGCTAATTGGCTGGCAGTGTCGAGATCAGGGTTGGAGGGGACAGGGATTTCTAATGAGGAGGGAAGGTGGTCGTTGGTGACAGAGGTTGGGTCAGGGGTCATGTGGGAGTCGTGGGCAGGGTCAGGGTTTGTTACTTCTACAGAGGAAGAGGAGGGCACATCACCGACAGGGTTAGGGGTCAGGTTGGGGTCGTGGGCAGGGTTAGGAGTCAGGTTGGGGATGTCGGTAGCATCAGAGGTGTTGTGCTGCACATGAGAGATAGTATCCTCCACTCTCTCAAGATCTACTTCCTGTGATCCTGTCACTTCCTGTGATGCCTGGACAAAGACAGGAAACAGGTATTATTCAGAATAGTTTTTTTTCTAGAAAAGCTATTCTAGGCTGGGTGTGATTACAGGAAGTAGTGGTGCAGTACCTGCCAGCTCTCCTCAGACCTCTCCCTCTCCGCAGGCACAGCACCCTTCCCATCTCCCATCTCTCCTACGCACACACACACACACACACGTTGAAGATATACGCTTCCTGACAGCTGAGCTCACTGTGAGAGTTGTGGAGGTACATACCTGTAAGCTCCAATGTAGCAGGACCAAGTACGTCTGTATGGTTCTCTATTCCCTCTGCTACAGGCCTCAGGGTTTCAGCAACATTCTCCTAACACACACACACGGATGTAACCAATAATCAGGCAGAAATGTATACAAAAATAGGCTTATACAGGTACACTCTTGCACTTTTTGAGTTTCATGTTGTTTAATTGTAACTTGTTTAACTGCATGCTCTTATGGTTCTTCCCTTTGGCACTTATTTGGTTTTTCACAATGAATGCTTCATGTTTTGGCTGCTCGCAATGTTTGGGGCTATCTCGTTGTCATGATCAGTGACCTATGCTCTTTTGTAAAGCTCTCTCTTGGAAGTCGCTTTGGATAAAAGCGTCTGCTAAATGCATAAATGCAAATGTTATACCTGCTTCTTATTTTGATTGGACTTGGTAGAAAAAGGTATAAAAAAAAAAAAGGTAGCATCACTTTAGAATTGAACTAGCCTCATGATGTCACCATCTAAGTTTGAGTTTTGCTTTGTTCTTGCTCATCCCCCAGACATTACCTCTGTTGCAAGGAGGGTCCAGCTGTTGCTATTGGCACTGCTGCTGTCAGACATCGCCCCCTAGTGGCTCTGTCCAGCACCTGCAACACAGCAGCATTAACCTGGGTCTAAACACCCCACATCCAGACCCTGCTCCTGGATCGCCCCCTAGTGGCTCTGTCCAGCACCTGCAACACAGCAGCATTAACCTGGGTCTAAACACCCCACATCCAGACCCTGCTCCTGGGGGCGCCTCCAGAAAACCTGCAATCTGATTGGCTGAGAGAAGTGTTGGTAAGCATGGTGGACTAGGGGATCTTAAGACTAATTTCACAGGAAGTAACAAATGGACACTAATAACTCACTGCTTCCAGGATGAGTATAGAGGTTACAGTGCAGGGGTGATTCAGCACAGGCCTATTGTACAGTGTCGTTTATCTCCATGTGCTACAGTCCTAGTCCTCATTCAGCCGTTCCAAGAAATGTACGTGCCCTGTTTGCACAGGCACTGCATTTGAATAGGCTTGTCTAGGACAGGCTTTCGCTGCTCACTAAGGTAAAACACGAGTGTGACTGTATGTGTGTGTGTGTGTGTGACTGTATGTGTGTGTGTGTGTGTGACTGTATGTGTGTGTATGTGTGTGTGTGTGTGTGTGTGAGGGAGATACAGAAGATGCCTGCTGTGTGTGTGTGTGTGTGTGTACAGGAAGTAAACGTCCCCCGTGAGCATTCAGTCCTTCATTAGTAGTTGGGGTGTGTTTGTGGCCTGAGGCCACTCTGGTTCTTGACTGGCTGGGAAATGTTTTGGCAGAAACAGGGGTAACTAAGGCTGTACCCATTCTAGATCCAGAAGAGTTAGAGAGAATATTCTGCTAATAAGGGTTCTGGTTGGTAGGTAGGGTTAGGGTTAGTTATGGTATTCCTGTTGAATGTATCGTAGATGAACTGACGCTAGTCACGTTAAGTCTTTGAAAAAACATTGTGTTGTACACCAACGATAATGTCTACTTATGCTGCGTTGCAACTCTACGAACCGGATGAAACACTAATGACCAGTGTCCCTTCTACCCAGTGTCCCTTCTACCCAGTGTCCCTTCTACCCAGTGTCCCTTCTACCCAGTGTCCCTTCTACCCAGTGTCCCTTCTACCCAGTGTCCCTTCCACCCAGTGTCCCTTCCACCCAGTGTCCCTTCTACCCACTGTCCCTTCTACCCACTGTCCCTTCTACCCAGTGTACGGCTGGAGCTGTGGTGCCAGAGGGTTCATGTCTAACTCACTGAAGCAACAAGAGACTAACAGAGCAGAGACTAACAGCAGAGACTAACAGAGCATTTACATTTACATTTACATTTAGTCATTTAGCAGACGCTCTTATCCAGAGCGACTTACAGTAAGTACAGGGACATTCCCCCGAGGCAAGTAGGGTGAAGTGCCTTGCCCAAGGACACAATGTCAGTTGGCATGACCGGGAATCGAACTGGCAACCTTCGGATTACTAGCCCGACTCCCTCACCGCTCAGCCAACTGACTCCCTGTTAGCAGAGACTAACAGAGCAGAGACTAACATGGCAGAGACTAACAGAGCAGAGACTAACAGAGCAGAGACTAACAGAGCAGAGACTAACAGAGCAGAGACTAACAGAGCAGAGACTAACAGAGCAGAGCCTGGTCCCTCACCTGACGCAACACACACACAAAGCATACTGAAAAACAATAACCTTCAACTGGATAAATGGATCTCTAACGTAGTTTGAAGTTAATCTACAAGACAGTGTGCACTAGCTTCTGTCCAATGAGAGTTGAGCTAACCATTACTTTCATGCCACTTCTGAAGTGTGGCTGTATAATGACACACTTCACTCCATAAACTCAATTCTCTTCCAGAACAGCAATTTAGGTCTTCTAAACGTGTTCTTCCCAGCGGAGGGCTGCTGTAATGTAGCCCTGGGCCCAAGGAGCATTGTGGAGTATATAGTGGAATGACTTAAAAATAGATACTAGCTATATATAGCACAGATGAGAAGACTAAGAGAGAGAAAGAGAGAGATGGTGTGCCAAGGCCTAATGGAACAGAAAATACGCAGACGTATTATAAACACAACTTTTAAGATGGCTTATAGACTACCTAAGAAGTGAACCGCACAGTCACTGAACACACTAAAAGTAAGTCTTCCTTGCTTGAGAACATTTCTGGACTGAAAAGTAGGCTCGAGTTTATCCTCCCTACTTCCATTAGTTTTGGCAGCCATACCGAGAAACTCACTGTTGACCTCAGCTCCACGAGCTGACAAATGTTCCACAGACAACCGCGAAGGTAGAACCCTTTTATTGTTCCTAATAAGTAACGATGGGCAATGTTCTTCTCAACTTGTATAAACTGCTTTATACCGTAACGTGGTCATCGGTTGTCATTTGTGCTTGAAGTCTACAATCTCTTTTACTTCGAAGAGAAAATGACCTAAATTGGTCAGGATGGCGACTACAATGATGTCAGTATAGGCCTTTCTGTGTGAACTGAACTTCAAACTATATAATCACGGCTCATCACCTAATATGCATACTGTCTCAATATAACCCCTATCCGGTATATACATGTTCCATGTTGACCAAAGAGGCGTGCGGCTGTTATCAGGATCTGAACTGTCATAACATCACACTACAATGGAAAAAATACAAACGGATGGAACAGCCTAAAACTGGAGAAAACCAGAAGCACAATACTGTCTAATTTTAAAACGGTATATTAAGAAGGAAAAACCTGATAGTTTAGCCTACTTTTTGTAAACTAACGTCGCTTTGACCGGAAATAAGGAGAAAGTTTATGTCCAAGCGTGAGAAAACAACGAAGAAAGCGTTCAATGTGTCGTTATATTTGATGGCTTTGTTGCTACGTTGTAATGATGTGTAAAACTTACCTGAAGTTGCGTCTTTTCCTTCACGAATTCGCGATTGTTTGTCAACCACTTATCGCCAATTAAATGGATCTTTCCATTCCACTTGAGAACTTCAGGACGGTCGCTTTCAATTCACACTAACAGCACGACCCACGCTCTCACTTCCAGCCTCGCGTCACTCACAGAGGTCCCGCCTCACTACGACTATCTCCACCAATACAAATGCGGTCCCGTGTTATTCAATTAAAACCTGCTGAATGAGTGACACACGCAGGTGACAGAGGTATGTATGTATGTATGTATATAGCCTATGTATATGGCCTATATGCCTACATAGGCAATGGGGTTCATGACAGAGTGACTTCAGCGATAGTTAACACTCAATTCCATAAGAAAATGCTGATTCAACCCATGCTGTAACGCAGTACGGGTTGAAGAGATCATATCACCAGCGGAAATACTTTTACACACAAATCGGTGGTCAGAGTCGAAGTTACTTTTACTGAACATAAGATTCACATGGTTATCATTATACACATTCTCACTTGAACGAAAAATTGCAATCAATTTAGTTATGAGAGCTCAATGCAACATGGAACATATTCAAACGTCAAACTTTTTTTTTTATTGTTGTACCATAACAACCAGCTTTCAACGCATATTCTTCCTTGCTGATCTCAGATCTTTCCATCTCCACACCTCTTCTACCCAGTCAGCTGTGCAGTGCATAACATCCAGGCCTGTTTGTCATTTGCACAGGTCTGGAACAGCAGAGAAGCCTGGAGAGATGCTGCTGGTCTCAGAAGGACTGTTCCTAGTTCAGTTCACTAAGTATACGTTGGGTAAACAGCCATCTCAGTACACAGAGAGCAGAGCTGAGCGTAGCTGGGTAAACAGCCATCTCAGTACACAGAGAGCAGAGCTGAGCGTAGCTGGGTAAACAGCCATCTCAGTACACAGAGAGCAGAGCTGAGCGTAGCTGGGTAAACAGCCATCTCAGTACACAGAGAGCAGAGCTGAGCGTAGCTGGGTAAACAGCCATCTCAGTACAGCTGTCAGTGCACTCTTCCTTCTCTAACCTCCAGATGACAGATGGGCAGCAGAGGTGAGGAGATGGTAAATCAAGGCTGAGCGCCCGCAGTGTCTTTCCGCAACGTCCATCAGTCCTCCGTCTTCAGTCCGAGAGGTGGAGCACTAACCTCAGCCTCCACACCGCCGGACAAACACACCATGCCCACTGGGAGAAAAACAGGCCAAGCAGACCAGCAGAGTAACAAGTTGAAGGAGAACACCCCTCTCTCTTCTCTCAGTCCAGGATCTCTTTGATGCACCAGCAGCAGAGGAGGAAATACAGGCACTCCTTGAAGGATTGGATGAAGCCGTAGGCGATGTTCCCTCCCAGGAAGTTCTTGCCTCGGCCGAGGCCCATGGCCATGTCACGAAGGTTCTGCCCAAACGAGGAGGGCATGGCCTGGGGGAGAGGGCGCTGGGGGTGCATGGTTCCGCTGGAGGAAAGCTGGGAGATGGAGGGATGAGGAGAAGGTAGGGGCAGGTGTACAGGAGGAAGAGGAGAAGCAGGTATACTTGTTAGGAGAGGAAGTTCCAGATGAGATGGCTGGTGGAGAGGTGAAGGTCGGGGCTGGACTGGGTCTGTGCTCAGAGGAGGGCTCGTCCATTTATAACCTCCTATACAGGCACCAACACCATCACCAGGGGCTTCTCTCCACACTGCTGTTTCTCCAACCTTCTGCCCCCCCCACCCCTGTTCCTCTCTCAGGTGCTCAGAACCCCCAAGTTCCACCAGGTCATCAATCCTTCCACACAGATCTCCGGCCCTGCCGCTTGTTCCACTGCGGTCCCTTACTGGCTTTAACCCTCCAGCAGAACACACTAGTCCAGGCCTCCGTGTGTCTGTCTCAGGGGGTGAAAACATCCCCCCTCCCACTAGCATCCCTCCGCTATTGAAGCAGGAATGATCCAGTCCCGCTATTGGACACAGATGACGTTCAGCAGCAACACGGACTCTCCTCCCTACAGCGCTGACATCACACGTGACTTACAGCTGGAGTTCTCTTTGTCCTGGTCCCTCTATTGTTGCTGTCTTCTGGTAAATCTGTTTGATGTGCTGCAGTGACCCTAACACAATCACGTGAACCTGTCTGCACTGGGCTGTGAGAGAAGTATGTTCTGTTTGGTATTAAAGAAGGTCAACTGAACCAATAAAACACAGGAGACCATAGTCAGATACAGAAACTGTATTTAAAACCAAACTCACCAACGTATTTATATAATGCAATCTTATATTTTCAGATACAGGTGTAAACAGACATATTTTCCTCATAAGAACAGAGTAGTCAAATAGAAACATAAAAAGTAAAAAGCAATATTTGTGCTAATTTAAAACAACCTTTGGCTTCAAAAACACAAATTAAAAAGTACAACAGCATCAACAACAACAATATAGAACATTTTAGAAAGGATTTCCATGCAACAAAGGCAACTGTGATGAACAATGATAATGCTAGAATGCTTTACTAATGATGTTGAGTCCAGCTGGGTCCTTTCATTCACACACACACATACAGATCACCTGAACTGAGTGTCTAATCAACCCAACTGTCCTTATAATGAGTGTGGACATGGGTGTGTGACATGGGTGTGTGTGTACACAGATTATGGCATGAGGGTGTACCCATGTGTGTGAGATAAACCTGGTTGAGATTAAGGTTTAGGTTAACATATCCCTTGTTTTGACAGTTTGGTTTGAATTCTAAGCACACTGACGAGACCTGTTGGCTTTAGTTCCTACAATAATGTTTTCTGGCTTTCACCATAGTGTCTGAAAAACAACTTTGACCTGAATTCCAGAAAACAAGAACCAAAATGAACCAATTGGGTTGGATGTTATTTACAGGTGGTGAGGATGACATCGAGCAACAAGGTAAGAATGTGCATCCGAGGAGCAGATTGCCATCACTGGACCGAGGTGAGAAGGTCCTTTTTGCAGAGTCTTTGTTGAACTGAGAAGGTGTGTAAAGGTCCTGTTTGTCCACTGCATTTTTCTATATAAGTACATAAGGTGACTGCATCCAAGAAACAAGGCACAGTTAAAAGATTTAGAGAAAACAAACATCAAACAGTAGAGGAAGCAGGTGTGAAGGAGAGAGACCGACCCTCCAGCAGGAGAGAGCACATCACCTGTTGATGAGAGTTCGCTCAAACGCTTCATTCACACAACCAAAGCTCCCTGTCATCAATGTGTCCACACTTTCCATCCGTCTCTCTCTTTCCTGTGTTTAGAAAGTGGGTAGCCTTTCCCTGGGTGATCAGAACATACTATATTACGACTATACACATCACTATGACATACTGGGCAGCGCATTCTGGAGAGAATCCACTGCTTTGACTGATAACACACTTAAAAATATTTTCAGCTGGTCTCTGAGTGGGGTGTCCATCTTTCCTAGTTGTCTCCTCACTTCCTCCTAACAGTCCATGCAGGGACAAGGCCATAGATTGTCAATGCAGAACCTTCTAGATACAACAGCCACTGAAAAGCGATAGAACGTTCTATCTAGATTGGTGTGTACGCGTTGGACGTCAGCTGCGCATTAAGATGACATCATTTTTGTATCAGCTTGGAACTCTAAGATGACATTGCACCACCACCCCCCTCCAGGAACCTCTCTAGTTACCCCCCACCCCTTAGTACGCAAGTGTACAGCATAGTCCTATTGTAAGCACATATTAATATAGATAAACAGATGTACAGTTGGCTTTAACATTTGTCATTTCCAAGGCTTCCTCTGGCCCTGATAATCAAGTCCACCATCTTTGGCATGATGAGAGGAGCAGGAAGGGGGTGTAGGAGGGGAGGGGTGGTGTGTAGGAGGGCAGGGTGGGGGTGTAGGAGGGCAGGGTGGGGGTGTAGGAGGGCAGGGTGGGGGTGTGTAGATGAGGAGGGATACAGCTCTCCAGCTGAGAGCACAGTCCTGATCCTGAGTGTCCAGTGAGAGCACGGGCTCATGCTACCTGGCAGACGACAGCTCCCTCCAGCACCTGCCTCTTGGGCAACAGGAGATAATGGTTGTTGGCAAAGAACCTCCTGTTTTGCATACAGTGTCCTCCTTGACATTACCGGGTATCATTCCAGAGGTTAAAGTTCAAAAGGGGATTAGAGGGGAGGGACTGGAGGGGTAAAATTGCTCCTGATTGGATTAGATACAAAAAAACATTTATGCATATTCAACAGGAGGCCTGACCTCAAGAGTCGCGATTGGCCGTTGCTATTGTCCGATGACATCAAGTCTTTAAGATGAAGATCTCTTTGTTGTTCTTGTGATTGTGATCTGGCTTTGCTTTTTGGAGTGCTTCTGGGAAAGGAGAGCAGTGCTTCAGAGAACCAGTCCTTCTCCCAGTGTGGATCTTCTCCAGATCTCTGGTGAAGCTCTGCCTCCTCTGTCCTGCTTGCATCGCTTCACAACGCAGATATTGGCATGATTTCATTAACAACAGTACTGAACTTTTTATTTTCTTAACACGTAAAAAAATGTCATTGTGTTCCGTCTCCTCCCTGGTTCAGAGACAGAAGGAGAGATGAGGGATTGAGGAAGGAGAGATGAGGGATTGAGGAAGGAGAGATGAGGGATTGAGGAAGGAGAGATGAGGGATTGAGGAAGGAGAGATGAGGGATTGAGGAAGGAGAGATGAGGGATTGAGGAAGGAGAGATGAGGGATTGAGGAAGGAGAGATGAGGGATTGAGGAAGGAGAGATGAGGGATTGAGGAAGGAGAGATGAGGGATTGAGGAAGGAGAGATGAGGGATTGAGGATCACAGTGTGGCACAGGGGGAGGCTAAGCAACAGCAACAAGCAGGTGATTTGGCAAAGAGACGTGTATTTTGGCTTTCTCTGCAGTGGTGTGTGTGTGCGCGTGCGTGCGTGTGTGTGTGTGTGTGTGTGCGTGCGTGTGTGTGCGTGTGTGTTCAGGCCCGGTGCTCCACAGGCTGCTGCAGACAGACTTCACTCCCTGCTGACACTATGGGCAGTCTGTTGTCCATGTGGTAGCTGATCAGGTGGCTCACACTCTCAAAACGATGGTCTTTGGTACGAACCTGAGAGAGAGACAGAGAGAGAGACAGGGAGAGAGACCGAGAGAGAAAGAGAGAGACAGAGATTAGTGTGTGAGAAAAAATGGTGAGAGAGAAAGAAAGTTAACACATACATGCACATACAGCTGACCAGTAACAAGAGCCTCGTTTATGAGTCATGTTCATAACCTACTGACTGAACTTCATCACCCCCATCACCCCCTAACCTCCATCACCCCCTCAATGGTTACTCACCACTCCCTCAGGGTCCACCAGCAGCAGGTGTTTGGGCTGCCCCCCCTGCTGGCCGGTGAGGACGTACTGCCCCGGGGTGGTCCCTGACTCCCTCACCAGGAAGTCCCCGTCACGTCCCAGCAGCCTCTCTGCCTGCCGACGGCTCAAGCTCCCGTGGAACCAGGCCTCGTACTGAAGCTGCTCCACCAGAGGGGGCGCTGCAGACACGCAGCCTGCCACGCAGCCCGCAGCAGGGGCCCCGGGGCCCGCCACACCCAGGGCATCGTCAAACGGCTCTGAGAGACACTTATACTTATTAGAGCAGAAACCATGTACATCAACAACAACAGAGCAGCTCAACATGAGGACAGACCTGAACACAGCACCTCCATGCTCTACATGTTACAAGGTACAGCACCCCCCACACAAAATAGGCGCTGGTTAGTATCACTATGATAACCATCACCAATGGAGAACTCACTCATGTCAAAAGCGTCTCTGTGAGCGTTCCCATTGGCTGCAGCTGCTAGGGGGCGGGGTTTGTCCACGTTGACGTACGAGGGATCGTCAAAAAGGTCCCTCCCTCCCTCCTTAGCTCCCACTGGAGGTCAGAGACAACAGCTTTAACACAACCTCCCCACACCACTCACACTGTCAGACAACAGCTTTAACACAACCTCTCCACACCACTCACACTGTCAGACAACAGCTTTAACACAACCTCTCCACACCCCTCACACTGTCAGACAACAGCTTTAACACAACCTCTCCACACCACTCACACTGTCAGACAACAGCTTTAACACAACCTCCCCACACCCCTCACACTGTCAGACAACAGCTTTAACACAACCTCTCCACACCACTCACACTGTCAGACAACAGCTTTAACACAACCTCTCCACACCCCTCACACTGTCAGACAACAGCTTTAACACAACCTCTCCACACCACTCACACTGTCAGACAACAGCTTTAACACAACCTCCCCACACCCCTCACACTGTCAGACAACAGCTTTAACACAACCTCTCCACACCACTCACACTGTCAGACAACAGCTTTAACACAACCTCTCCACACCCCTCACAGACGCAGCAGCATCACGACAAACACGACTATGACATTTGCCTGCCAGTCCTGTCAGATTGTCTGATCAGTGAGATGTCGGGTGACAGACTGTTGATGATGAAGCTGCCCTCAAACACCCCTGAGTTTGTTTCCTCAACACAATGCAGAGTAAGTGTGTGTGTGTGTGCGTGTGTGTGTGCGTGTGTGTGTGCGTGTGTGTGCGTGTGTGCGTGTGTGTGTGCGGGTGTTTCAGAGAGAACATTTCAAGGAGGCATCTGGCTCACTGAAGATTATGGATTTAGATGAGGGGGGGATCTCAAATACATCCAAAGACAGAGTAGAGGCAGTGTTGACTTGAAATAACCCTCACCTACACACTTACACAGACACACACAGTGTCAGAAGGGGAGACTCGATTGACAGACGAGGCAACAGACTATGAATCATCATGATTCATAGTCTGTGTGTGTGTGTGTGTGAGAGTGTGTGTGTGTGTGGAGGGAATGACTCACCTGGTAAGGGAGGCAGAGGCTGCTTGTGGATATCATTCTGACCTGGCTGTCCATAGGGCTGCAGAAACACACACACACACAGATAACTTGAGTGTAACTTAGTGTAACACACACAAAGTCCCTCATATATGGCCATGGGTGATCAGTCTGTATATGTCTCTATTCTCAGTCGACATCGCTATCCCCTTTGTCTCATCCATAACGTACCTTTTTCTCAAAACCTTTTTTCCCCACACACACAGTGAAAGGAGAACAGAGAAGCCAAAAACAGAGTAGATTAAAGCAGAGTACAATTGAGTACAGTAGAGTCCTCATCAATGATGCAACCTTTTTTATTTTAATCAAAAAATAAAACATAAAAATCACATCCGGTGGAGTGATTTTTTTTTCCAAAAGTATATTTGAACAACTGATTAGACCAAAATCTTTCAAAAGGCAAAAAAAAATTCCGACAAACATTATTATTTTTACCTTTTGAAAGATTTTGGTCTAAACTTTTTTAGAGGATCTGAATTTTACTGTTCAAATTTGAGCAACCTGAATTTCCGAACCTACATTTTTGGATCAGAAATTTTATTTTTTTACATTGAAATAAATTCATATTTTTAATTTTAAAGAGGTGAATTCAAAACCAACAATTGAATTTTAAATTTCAATATTAGGTATTGGATGCTTTTTTGAATTCAGAACATGATGTCACTGACGATGTCTCTGTTCTCCTCTCTCCTCTCTCTGTGTGAAAATAACATCTACTTAAGTACAGTAACAAAGTATTTGTACTTCAACTGTACTTAAGTAACTGTAACTGGCTGGTTAGCAATGTCCCAGGATCAGAAGGAAGTGAGGTAACACTGTCCCAGGATCAGAAGGAAGTGAGGTAACACTGTCCCAGGATCAGAAGGAAGTGAGGTAACACTGTCCCAGGATCAGAAGGAAGTGAGGTAACACTGTACCAGGATCAGAAGGAAGTGAGGTAACACTGTACCAGGATCAGAAGTAAGTGAGGTAACACTGTCCCAGGATCAGAAGGAAGTGAGGTAACACTGTCCCAGAATCAGAAGGAAGTGAGGTAACACTGTCCCAGAATCAGAAGGAAGTGAGGTAACACTGTACCAGGATCAGAAGGAAGTGAGAACACTGTACCAGGATCAGAAGGAAGTGAGGTAACACTGTACCAGGATCAAAAGGAAGTGAGGTAACACTGTACCAGGATCAGAAGGAAGTGAGGTAACACTGTACCAGGATCAGAAGGAAGTGAGGTAGCACTGTCCGTGGATCACAAGGAAGTGAGGTGAGATTATACACAAAGGAGCTTTGATCAGCTCCATGGAGTTCCTGTCCTGTCATGTCTAAGTGGCCCGTGTATCCTCTCTCACCCTGACCCTGTGTGTGTGTGTGCTTGTCTCACCAGCGTGGCCACTGGGCGGGTCCTCATGTCCACCAGCCCCCCTGGAGGCGGCTGCTTCCCAGGGAAGTTGTTATAGTATGGCACCTCGGGGGGCTGGGGCACCTCGGGGGGCTGGGCCCCCTCCTCCTCCTCCTCCTCCCAAGCGGAGCCGTCGAACGGGGCCATCCGGTCGTGGGGAGTCACTAGTTTAGGGGGGTTCTTCAGGTACTGTTTGAAGCGCAGTTCGAAGGCCTGGCCGATGGTGCTAATAACCTCCTGGGCCAAGCCCTCGGGACACTCCAGGATGTGACATGCTGGGGGACAGGAAGTAGGAAGTGGAGAGGAGGATAGACAACAGGGAGTGTTGAAAGTTGGAACCCCACTTTTACACCTTTTGGAAAATATTAGAAAACGACTTAAATGATAAACACAGTGACGAAGAGAGAATGAAAGGCTGTTGAATGTCACCTCTCTGGTTGACAGGATCCTTGGCCACGTATGCTACGTACTCTGCTGTGTCCTGAGGGAGGGGGAGGAGAGAGGGAGGAGACAGAGGAGGGGAGGAGACAGAGGAGGGGGAGGAGAGAGAGGGAGGAGACAGAGGAGGGGAGGAGACAGAGGAGGGGGAGGAGAGAGGGAGGAGAGAGGGAGGAGGAGGAGGGGAGGAGACAGAGGAGGGGAGGAGGAGGAGAGAGAGGAGAGAGGGAGGAGGAGGAGAGAGAGGAGGAGGGGGAGGAGAGAGGGAGGAAGGGGAGGAGAGAGGGAGGAGGGGGAGCAGGGAGGGAGGAGGGGGATTAGACAGGGAGGAGGGGGAGGAGAGAGGAAGGAGGGGGAGGAGAGAGGAAGGAGGGGGAGGAGAGAGGAAGGAGGGGGATGAGATAGGGAGGAGGGGGAGGAGAGAGGGAGGAGGGGGATGAGACAGGGAGGAGGGGGAGGAGAGGGAGGAGGGGAGGAGAGGGAGGAGAGAGGGAGGAGGGGAGGAGAGAGGGAGGAGGGGGAGGAGAGAGGGAGGAGGGGAGGAGAGAGGGAGGAAAGTCCCCGGGAGTGGACACATGATGAAGGATGAAGGGAAAGGAGGTTGAAGTTGAAAGGGTGGGGGAGGAGAAGAGGAGGAAGGCGTTTAGTCAGAGGTCACATCAGCCCATGATGAACGATGAGAGGAAGGAAAGGGAGAGCTGGGGAGGGGAACAAGCCAGGGATAGATGTGCTCACTCTGATAAGCACTGATAATGACAGGCTGAAGGACAGATCAGGCAGGGAGGAGAGAGGGCGGACCCAACACAGAGGCATTTTGATGGATGACAGAGAGACGGAAAGACAGAGAGACAGAGAGAGAGAGAAAGAGAAGGAGGGAGAGACACGAGTTGTGTTGTGGGTGACTCACAGGGTCTCCTCCAGAGGCAAAAGATATGGACTGCATGTGATGATTGGCGATGATCTGTGGAGAGAGGAAGAGCGAAAGGATGAGAGAGAGAGAGGATGAGAGAGAGAGAGGATGAGAGAGAGAGAGAGAGAGAGAGAGAGAGAGAGAGAGAGGATGAGATAGAGAGAGAGAGAGAGAGGATGAGAGAGAGAGAGAGGATGAGAGAGAGAGGATGAGAGAGAGAGAGAGAGAGAGAGAGAGAGAGAGAGGATGAGAGAGGTGTCAGCATGTGAGAGAGAGGATGGATAGCAGAGTTGAGATGGAGGGAGGAGGAGAGACCAGACACAGAGTGAGTTAACACACTGTTCTCCCTGCTGGGCAGCAGAGTTAAGCAGCTTGGACTTCCTCCACTGACAAAAAAACTACTAATAAGGGCAGCTGTAACACCAGTTTAGGAGTCTGCAATAACAAGCCAGGTTCAGATCGATAACATTAGCATTTGTTCAGGCTACTTGCACTGTGTGTGTGTGTGTAAACAGTGTGTTTGTGTGTGTTTATCTTCCCACAGTAATCAGTAGGCAATTAAGGTCAACTGGCTAAAGGACGATATATGCTTCTGCGTTTTTCGAAAAACAGACACATGGGAACGCCCTCGTCTCCGTGGAACGCCCTCTACGAGCTCTCCGTCAGCCCTCGGAGAGCCCCGGAGAGCTCGACGTGCACCTCCTGAATTTTCTAACTATCCGTCGTAATTTCGGAGAGCGACGGAGAGCTACGGAGACCCCCTTGGCTGTGATTGGTCAGTATTAAGAACCGCTTGCGTCAGGGGCGGGGGCGGGGTTGCCGTGATAAACAGGACTAACAGAATCCTTTGACCGCCATTGCTGTAAGTTTTCACAATTCATATTTCAGCTAAACAGTACATGTAAATCAGCATCTGAATTAAAATGTGACGAGAAATGGGCTGTGTAGTTGCTGAAAATGTGCATATTTTATTGATGAAACGGCTAATTTGTAAATTTGCTCCGACTTCTCGATAACCTAGGTAAATAAACACTCCACGACGACTTACAAAAAACCGTTGCGCCACCTACTCTTCTGGCGGTGAATTGTTTTCAGCACCCACAGCCTACGGAGAACCATAAACGAAGTCTATCCGTCCGTATCCGTGCGTATCCGTGCGCCCGCCCATCCGTAAACGGAGACGCAGAAGCATATTTCGGCCTTAACTGGGGGGACCGGAGCTCTGAGGGGTCGTGTCTGAGCGCGTGCAGAGCCCCAGGTGCTGTCTGAGCACGTGCAGAGCCCCAGGTGCTGTCTGAGCGAGTGCAGAGCCCCAGGTGCTGTCTGAGCGCGTGCACAGCCCCAGGTGCTGTCTGAGCGCATGCTGTTTCCTACCTGTTTGCAGTCGGACGCCAGCAGGTTGAGGCTGCTGGTTGACACTGTCAGGGTGATGGTCATGCCTGCAAACTGGAGGTTACTCTTCCCTAGGATGGATGACAGGCAGCGAGGAGAGGGCTGGACAAGAGACAGAGAGAGAGAGAGACAGAGAGAGAGAGAGAGAGAGAGAGAGAGAGAGAGAGAGAGAGAGAGAGAGAGAGAGAGAGAGAGAGAGAGGGAGAGGGAGAGGGAGAGGGAGAGGGAGAGACGAGGTGTGTGAGACAGAATGGTTGGCGTGTGTTTGTGTGTGCTGCAGTAGAAACGTGTGTGGGTGTTGTGGATGAATGTCTGGGCTGTGTGGGTGTGGGACAGCTGCAGGGAGAAACTGATCCAGTCCGACCAGGCTGCACCAACCATGACCAACTCCCCAGGAGCAGAGCCAACACTACCCACACTGGCATGGCTAGCACAGGGTCCTGCCAGCTCCCTCCTGCCAGCTCCCTCCTGCCTGCCTCCCCCCCCACCATCCCTCCTACTCCCCTCCCCCTCCTCCTCCCCCTCCTTGTCCTCCTCCTCCCCCCCTCTTCCTCCCCTCCCCCCCCTCCTCCTCCTCCTCCCCCTCTGCCCTCCCCCTCCTCCTCCTGCCCTGCCCTCCTCCCTTTCTCCTCCCCTGCCCTCCTCTCTTTAAAACTGTGGAACCCTCCCAGCATCCATGCACAGAAACAGTACATTTTAACAAAAAGATAATTATACCAACAAACTTTCAAACTCCATCTGGAAAATGCCTGTAGCAGTGTATTCCAGTCAATAGTCTAGCCTGCTCCAGTCCAGATATGTCTGCCAAACCCAGGGTGGAAACAGCCTGCCAGGCTGGCTTTGACCACCTGCTTTATGGGGTGTCTGACACTCCTATTAACCAGATCCAAGTCAAACTCTGGCAGTCTGGAGTGGCAGCTGTCTGCCCTGCCCTGCCTCCACCCCCTTCTCCACCTCACCTCCACCCCCTCCTCCACCCCTCCTGTCTCTGGGAGAGACGGATGTCGAGAGAGACAGAGAGTGTATATGTTGATTATGCTCATTACCTGAGAGCAGCTCACTGATCACAGTGTTTGGACAATCATCTGAAGTGAGTCTGTGTGTGTGTGTGTGTGTGTGTGCGCGTGCTTACTGATCATCTAGAGTGGACCATCCAGCTAAATCTAGTTTCTCTCCAGTACCAAGAGCCCCTTCCACTGGCAGACACTTAACACATAAATCAATAATGCTGCTGTGTGTGTGTGTGTGTGTGTGTGTGCAGTGTGTGTGTGTGTGTGTGTGTGCAGTGTGTGTGTGTGTGTGTGCAGTGTGTGTGTGCGCGTGCGTGTGTGTGTGTGTGTGTGCGTGTGTGCGTACTCTTTGTACCTTTCTCCTGCGTTGAGCTCCTTTAGCTCCAGGCACTGCATCACACACCACGGAGATGGCCTCTCTGAAACAACACACACACACACACACTCATCACCTGGTCTGTGGAACATGCTCTCACATGAAAACACACCATTTCCTGGATTTCCCACTTGTGTAGCAGATTAGATACGATCTGGCATCATGTGACTACAGAGTTTATTGTCTCCGGGAAGAACACTTCTGAGCCACGGACACAAACATTGTTACGGAAACCAGACGGAAACCACCAAGATTCCAGAAGATTCTAATTTAGGGTCTGCGAGTGTAGCAGCTGGCTGCAGCAACACATGCTCCTTAAACAGAGAAAGAGAGAGAGGGAGAGAGAGAGTGCCCAGCAGAGGGAGCTGTTCCTGTGTGTGCCCAGCAGAGGGAGCTGTTCCTGTGTGTGCCCAGCAGAGGGAGCTGTTCCTGTGTGTGCCCAGCAGAGGGAGCTGTTCCTGTGTGTGCCCAGCAGAGGGAGCTGTTCCTGTGTGTGCCCAGCAGAGGGAGCTGTTCCTGTGTGTGCCCAGCAGAGGGAGCTGTTCCTGTGTGTGCCCAGCAGAGGGAGCTGTTCTGGGAACAGGCTTACCTGGTGACCTGAGTCCTGGTGCTGAAGTCCAGCGCCCTCATCGACTGCAGGACCTCCACGCAGCCCATGTACTGCACAGGAAACAGGAAGGAGCACATGTTAACGAAGGAGGGCTGAGGAATGGAGGGGGAGGGGGCAGACTGAAGACAATAGATGGCAGAGAGAGATGTTCAATCAATGACAGAGACAGAGAGACAGAGAGACATAGACAGAGAGACAGAGAGACATAGACAGAGAGACAGAGACATAGAGACAGAGGGACATAGACAGAGAGACAGAGAGACATAGACAGAGAGACAGAGACATAGAGACAGAGGGACATAGACAGAGAGACAGAGAGACAGAGAGACATAGACAGAGAGACATAGACAGAGAGACAGAGAGACATAGAGACATAGACAGAGAGACATACACAGAGAGACAGAGAGACATAGACAGAGAGACATAGACAGAGAGACATAGACAGAGAGACATAGACAGAGAGACAGAGAGACATAGACAGAGAAACAGAGAGACATAGACAGAGAGACAGAGAGACAGAGAGAGACATAGACAGAGAGAGAGAGACATAGACAGAGAGACATAGACAGAGAGACAGAGACAGAGGCAGAGAGAGAGGCAGACAAACGCGACGCTGGGAAGACAATGATAGCTACGGACAGACAAGAGAAACACAGTGGATCAGAGAGCCAAGGACACAAAGACACATTCTGCACCGAGACAGGACTGATCAAAGCAAAAGGTATAGTGTGGACACACACACACACACACACTCACCCGTACGGTGTAGGACACCCCAGAGGTGCTGACCAGGCTGTCAGAGTGCAGCCAGCCACGGGTGGGCTTGTTGACGAAGGAGCCATGCCTGGTCCACTCGTCCCCCCCCAGCTGCCCTCCTTCCACCCGCGCCCGCCTGGATGCCCCTCCCAGCCGGTTCATGTCCTGCAGGGGGGGGCGAGGGGGTGGAGAGGGGGGAATTAGAGAGGGAAGGGGAGGAGGGGAACTGGACCATGACCTCTCACCCCTAGGGGTCAGGACAGAGGGCTGAGCCTGCTGAGGCCTGCTGGAGGCCTTCAGGCCTGGGAGCAGAGTGGCAGAAACACCCAGTCGGAGGGCTCCCATACTGGGGAAGAAGGAGCAGAGAGTGGTGGGGCTGTCCTCAGTCGGCCGTGGGGAGGAGGGGGGTAAGATTGGCGTGAGAGAGGAGGAGGAGAGGGAGGAGGGTAACCCTGGTGGGGTGAGAGGGGAGGTGGGGTCCTCTGTTGAGCTTAGAGATTCACTCCGAAAGTGAGTGTACTTTGTTTGAGGAACGAACGCCATGACTGCTCAGTAACAAGTCCACACAGGTCGCTCAAATTCAGTCTGAACAGCAATAGCTTTTACTCAATGTTGAAAGTCTCTCCGTGAAAAAAACAGTCTGGTCTTTGTTTCTCTCTCAGCTTGAGTGTGTTGGTCTTCATCCCGGGCAGACGGGCAGGAACGCAGCCCCCGACAGCTCCACCCAGCGGAGAACCACGGACAGCAGAGAGGAACAGCAGAACATCACACAGGGTTCTCTCCCTCCAACACGGAACACAGATGGAAGAGTCTCAGTTTCCTTTTCAGTACTTTCAGTACTCTCGTTTTTTGCTCATTTCCTCGAAAGGACTAGCTCACCAAGATACATATAACTGTTTGGAGCACCAGATAACATCAACACAAGTGATTGTCTTTACACCCTCCCTCGTTCTCATACACACACACACACACACACACACACACACAGGTGTAGCCTACTCACTGCATCAAGAGACCTCACGCCGCATGTATTAGCAAGTGTTGTAAGAGCATAACCCTTCCTTAACCCCTAGGCTTTGAATCTGTGTGTGTGTATATATGTGTGTGTATATGTGCTGTAGCTCACTCTGGCAGCTCTCTCCTGACACAAGCTCATAAAAATCCTATTAGCTTCCAAGGAGGCTATGAGTAGGGCGATGCCACCCCCACACCCAACCACACACACACACACACTACAGTTATACTGAAGAGGAACTATACAGAAATAGATTCTCGGTAGGAGACACAGTCTCTCTCATTCACCCTCGTCTGTACTTTCACTGGCCGTTGTGTACTTTTATCACTCCCTCTCTCTCTTTCTCCAGACGGTTTCCTGTCCCCTCTGGAGAGCCCTTGTTCTCTCTCTCTCCGCCTCCCCCTCTCCTCTCTTCCTCCAGATCACCTCTGGGACCGTCTCTCTGCCACTCTCTGAGCTCTTGTCTTCCTTCTCCCTGTCTCCTCTCCTCTCCTGGAAGCCCTCTCTCTTCCTCCACACCGTGTACTCTGCCTGCCTCTGCCGCTCCAGTGCCTCCGCCCTCTCTCGCTCCACCACCTCCTCCCTCCTCTTCCAGATGATCTCTCTCTCCCCCTCTCCCCCTCCCTCGTCTCCCCGCCCGTTCTCCAGGCTGTCCCGTGTACGAGTGCCTCAGCCTTTTACAGAGTCTCTCTTTCTCTCCGCCTGTCCCTATCTGCACCTACAGTCTACTCATAGTAACCTAATTAGACAGCAGAAGATAAGAGCAGAATGGTAGGATCTCCCAGGCTGGGCCTGTTGTGGCAGTAACGCCCTGCTCTCCGGTATGGCTGTCTAGGTCAGAAGGGATCGAGTATAAAGCACCGTTGAATCAGAAAAATCTGTAAAGGTTGAGTCTGAGATTCTTTGTCCGATACAGTGACACACACTGCGGAAGCACGCTGGTGATGTAACAGTGGAGAATGTAGGTCATTGGCTGATGACGACCACTGGTGGGGTTGTTGTGACGGTAATGAGACCTGATTGGTCCAACTCCCAGGTAGGGATCCCTGAATGGTACTGGAGGCTCATTAGAGGCTCTGTGAACTCAATCACCCAGAACACTCTACACCTCTATTCTCACTCGCTCCCTCTCTTTCTCTTATCTCCTTATCAACGCTGACAACAGTCTGATTTCAAGACGAGCTGACAGGTTACCTGAGAGAAGAACAGAAACAGTCTGATATGGGCCAGCTTCTTTACCTCTCAGGGCAGGACTTCCAAAGTAGCAGTTAGCACCAGTCGCAGGTCAGCATTCAGGTCCAAACACCGCAGAATCGTTCAAGCACCCTTTCAAGAAATCCTCTCAAGGTAGGATGTTCATTTGGCACCAAATGTTTGACAGTTTTATATCAAAGAAAGGTAAACTTCTAAACACACCAGTGAAAACTTGAGCGAAACCCACAGTTAACACCGCAGCTGTTGGTGGTTCAGAGCGCTAAAGTCTCAACATGCCTGGGACGATGTATGCCAGCACATGAACACCGCCTACACAAGTCTAGCACCACAGATGGATTGTCTACCAAGTCCCCCACCACGGCAGCTAGCTAGCTAGCTAGCTAGCTAGTCATCCGCCTTCTTTCAGCCACAGCAAAGACGCCCCCGTGGCCAGGCTGACAGGCCTAGCGAAGACAGCCAGCGTCTTCAAGCAGACAGATGAAACACTACCTGGCTATGAATGTCTCAACAATGTAATTGCCGAGAGTGGCGATTCGCGTCAGGTCCACAACGACTTCAGGTAACACAGATCTGGAACAACAACGTTCACACGAGACACAAACGTCGATAAGAAAGCGGGCTCAACGAACGGTAAAGGTCAAGAGAGCCTGTCTGTCAATAAGTGACAGAAACAAACAAATGTTAAGTGTGCAACCATGCAAGGGCAACTTTTTCGGGATAGGACACAGTGTTGGTCTGACGAGAGCAGAAATTCAAGACCAGAGGAGCGATCCTGAGTCTACAAGTCACAGGTAAAAAACCTAAACACATCCATAAATATGCACCTTAACATGAACAAGAAACACGACTAGCAAACAAGTCCTACTTAGAAGTACACTGTTACACAGCGGAACTGAGTGATATGTAGGTCACGTGTGCCATGTAAATTCTGGCACACCGGTAGGCTGATAGCTAGTGCGGATGGCTGCTTCCGCTATTACTGCATCGCACGAGCCAGACAGAGGGAGAGACGGACACCTCACCTCAGTTTACCTAGGCTGTGTTCACCGAGGCTGTGTTCAGATCTGACCCTCCAGGTCTCACACACACAGCACACACACACACACACGAATCAGTCCTCCTCACACATGTGGCGAATCAGCACCTAAGACCATAGAACACACAAACACACTCGCGCACGTCCGAGTTTTTAACGGCATCGGGGGGGACGAACAGAAAAACAAACTTTACAAGTCTCCCGTCTGTCTGCCCGTTTGTCTCTAACCGTGACGACAGCTGCAGCCGCGGCCGGTTGCTATGGCAACAGACATTTAAAAGAGAAGCCTGCGGAGGATCTATATTCAGAACTCCTGACAACAGCAGAAACCTTCAGACAAAGAGATAACTGCTTCCACGAACCGGAGCTCAGTGGGATTATCAGAGAACATCAAGCAGGCTGGCTGAAATGAGCAACTCCTCAAAATATCAATAACCTTCAGGAAATGATCAAAGTTTGGTCCTCGTCGCGCCAGCTATAAAACCCAATCAATGTTGACATCCCGTGTCGATTAACTCGCCGCCACTATGGAGCGCGGAGAATTGCTTCAGAGACACATACTTCTGCGTAACCTGTCACAAAACAATGTTGAAATACATGACTTATAACTCAGAGCTAACATAGGCTACAACATGGATGTTTAAGACATTTGCATAACAGAACCAAAACAGTTATGTATAGTAATTAAGAACAAACATCAACTAAGAACATGTGAAATGTTGTCTTATAGAAAAAAGAAAATAAATACAATTCTGAGAAAAACATTTGCAATCCCACAAAAAATGTTTTTGTTTTTCTTTAGAAAAGAAAACGTAAAGTCTATTTCTTCAAAACTCCTTTGTGAAAAAGGATGAATGAATGAAGAATGAGTAGAAAAGCTAAAGCAGTCTCTTGAGGGCGAACAGCAGAGTTGATTATCCAGGAAGGGCAGAGTTGGACTCCTCATTCACATCAGCACCATGCTCATGTCTCAACACCAGAACTGTTCCTTCCTCTCTATGTCTCTCTGTCTGTCTCTCTCTCTCTCTCTCTCTCTCTCTCTCTCTCTCTCTCTCTCTCTCTCTCTCTCCTCTCTCTCTCTCTCTCTCTGTCCACTCCCTTAAAAGCACGCTCCTTCTTGGATCCCCTCTTCCACTCGTTTGAATTTCAAAGTCATTATCAGGTCCTCAAATTCTCCATCTCGTCTCTCCTGTGTTTGTCCTCCTCTTCCTCCTCTTCCTCTCAGCAGGCAGTGAAAGGACAGAATGGCAGGGCTGAACAATGGCTCTCCTTCATTGTGTTCCTCTCCTCCTCTCGTCTCGCTCCCTCTCCCCTTCCCTCCACCTCTGTCTGTGTGACACGAGCACGCTGTCCTCCCCTCCTTCCTGTCTGGCTCGTGATGCTGCTTTCCTCCCTCTCTCCCTCTCTTTCCCTGGCTCTGCCTCACTCGCTCTCTCCCCCCCCCCCAATCTCTTCCTGGCTCTCCCTCTCTCGCTTTCCCTCTCTCGCTTTCCCTCTCTTGCTCTCCCCCTCTCGCTCACACAAGCATGTTACTGCTGCTTTCCCCTTTCCCCTTTCCTTCTTTCCCCTCCCCTCCCCTCCCCTCCGCTCCTCTTCCCTCCCCTCCCTCCCCCCCCGCTCCGCTCCGCTCCCCTCCCTCTCCTCCGCTCCTCTTCCCTCCCCTCCGCTCCTCTTCCCTCCCTCCCTCCCCTCCCTCCTTCCCCTCCCCTCCGCTGCAGCCTCAATCATTTAACAGTATATGCATCGCTCTGTGCGCTCACACACATTAATGCACACAGTCCATGGGGATGGGGGAAGAGGGGGGGGAGGGGGTAAAAGGGAGCAGAGGGGGGGGAGAAAGCAGTCCATGTAGGCTGCCCAGAAGCTCCTCCCTTATTCCTGTTTAGTAACCTGAGAAACAAGGAGAGGGAGAGAGGAAAGGAGGATAGAGACAGACAGAGGAAGCAGGGGAGGGATGGGGGAGGGAGGGAGGGGGGGGGGTCTTTTCCTTCCTCCCCCCTCCCCCTCCCTCCCTCCAGACCTACACAGATGAAGTCTGGTTGGAGGACATTGTGAATAACCTTGATGCAAATGGAGAAATAAGGACGTCTGCCATTCATACAGCACACAGCCACCGCTCGATCAACTCAGCAAGCTGATGGGGAAAATGGGTAATAATACAATAACAATAGAAAACTTAATTAGAGCCAGATTGTGTTTCTTAGTGACCAACAGACCCAAGCTGACCCCGTGGAGGAGAGAGAGAGAGGAACCTTGTACCCGTGTGGGATCCACCGGGGGAACGACAGACGGGGAACCCAGAGAGAACCTCCCAGTGAGGCTTAAACACCCAACAGAACACAGAGGACACTGTATGAGGTTCTAACACCAGCCCCTAACCACACACACACCAGCCCCTAACCAGAGACACACACACACATCAGCCCCTAACCACACACACATCTGCCCCTAACCCCACACACATCAGCCCCTAACCAGAGACACACACACACACATCAGCCCCTAACCACACACACACCAGCCCCTAACCAGAGACACACACACACACATCAGCCCCTAACCACACACACATCAGCCCCTAACCACACACACACCAGCCCCTAACCAGAGACACACACACACACATCAGCCCCTAACCACACACACATCAGCCCCTAACCACACACACACCAGCCCCTAACCAGAGACACACACAAACAGTGACACAGGGGTGCTCGGTGGCTTGGTCTACATCCTGAAGTACTAACCAGAGGGAGCATGACTGTGTGGTAGTATCTAACAGGGTAGGATGGACTGGTAGTATCTAACAGGGTAGGATGGACTGGTAGTATTTAACAGGGTAGGATGGGCTGGTAGTATCTAACAGGGTAGGATGGACTGGTAGTATCTAACAGGGTAGGATGGGCTGGTAGTATCTAACAGGGTAGGATGGACTGGTAGTATCTAACAGGGTAGGATGGGCTGGTAGTATCTAACAGGGTAGGATGGACTGGTAGTATCTAACAGGGTAGGATGGGCTGGTAGTATCTAACAGGGTAGGATGGACTGGTAGTATCTAACAGGGTAGGATGGACTGGTAGTATCTAACAGGGTAGGATGGGTTGGTAGTATATAACAGGGTAGGATGGACTGGTAGTATCTAACAGGGTAGGATGGGCTGGTAGTATCTAACAGGGTAGGATGGGCTGGTAGTATCTAACAGGGTAGGATGGGCTGGTAGTATCTAACAGGGTAGGATGGACTGGTAGTATCTAACAGGGTAGGATGGGCTGGTAGTATCTAACAGGGTAGGATGGGCTGGTAGTATCTAACAGGGTAGGATGGACTGGTAGTATCTAACAGGGTAGGATGGGCTGGTAGTATCTAACAGGGTAGGATGGGCTGGTAGTATCTAACAGGGTAGGATGGGCTGGTAGTATCTAACAGGGTAGGATGGACTGGTAGTATCTAACAGGGCAGGAGGGGCTGGCAAACAGGAAGTATTGACTTAACATGCAGGTTAAGTGAAGCAGCGAGTGTCCCACATTGCTGAGTGCAACTGAGTGTTGAGTGTTATCTAAAGTTCTTACCACATATTCCATTGGACAACCCTCAGCCTGCTTGTAACCCTAAAAACACCAAAGCGCAGATCAACACACTTAGTCAATGACTGAGCGTTGTACATAATCACACAGCCAATCACCGAAAGGGTTCCTGTCGCCCTCGCCAACTTGGCTCCCAGGCTCAGCTGTGGAGAAAGTCATGTGACGTGTGTGTGTTCGAGTCTCAGGTGCTTACACAGACCTGTGTGTGTGTGTGTAATGTGTATGCATGTGCACCATCTGCCAGTGTTTGAAAGACACACTGGAATGATAGGAATGATTTCCCAGTGCTGTGTGTCAGTCTCAACTTGCCCAGTGTGTAATAGTATCTGATCTGGGCAGTCCTCAGGACATGTCTTAATAATAATAGGGTCTTTTATTTTGCAGACGCTTTTCTCCAAAGCTATGTACAGAGAGGGATTTGATCATGCAACCTCATGATCTGCAGTCAAATGCTCTAACCACTGAGCTACACCTATCCCCCACAAGTGAACCTATGTTTGCTGCAGTCCTATTACTCAAGACACACACCCAGTGCTGTAGATAAATACGGTCTGTAGGCTAAGTGAACCTGTATAACAATCAAGTCAGACCAAACGTGATGGGTCCAGAAATAGAGTGAATTCAATTGGGGTTAAATCAATGTGATTAGTGGGTGATCCTGGACATTAGCAGTGCAGCCTCTTCAACCGTTTACCAAGCTCTCAGCAAACACGTGAGCTGGCTATTTTGGGTTTCTCTCAGTCTCTCTCCCTTCCTGTTCCAACTACCACAACCCCTCTTCCTCCACTTCTCTCTTGTTCCTGTCCTTTAGTCTCTTCATCATTCTCCTATTTCTCTACGCTACACGTTCCTCAAGCTCACTCCCCTCGCTCCATCTCACCACCCCTCTGGTTACATGAACAGACCTGCAGGTAACCCAGGAACCATGCAGGGTTAGTCACTAGGAGCCGCTGGCTAGCCGTGTTCTCCCTTGCTCGCTGAGGAAATCACTCCAGTTCCTCTCTTAACAGAGGAACTGGATTGTTCTGTGCAGTTCTCATCCACTTTCCCCCTACAGGTACAGTCAGGGACAGAGGTAAACATGAACTCTACAGGGGCCAGGGCCTGTTCTCTTACTGACCATACAGCAGAGGGCCAGGGAAAGGTTAAACTCAGTAAAACCAGCTTCTTGGATCTATGACCTCTCTCTGACCACTCCACACACAGTTCAACCATCCTCCAGGCATAGAACGGTTCCTTCTTCTGGTGTACCATAATGTGGTGAATGAAGGGGCCTCTGTCAGCACCATACTAACAGGCATAGCTGCCACTTACAAGGTTCCACTTACAGAACCTAAGCAATATCAATTATAGCTGTAAAAATGTACCTGTAAAGCTGTACCAGTTTAAGACATTATGGATCGTGGCTAATTCATGCTAGTACATGGTTTACTGCAAAGCTACTCGAAGATTACTAACCTGCTTATTAGCTATAGCTGCACTCATCCTCATGGGTTTATAAATACCAAATAGCTTGATTGTGCATCTGACTTGTTCCATGATACGCAGAGCCTGCTCAATGCACTGCCTGCCAGGCAGGAAGTGAAAACGAGCTCAGCCTGTGTTTTCTTGTGTTGTAAGACCCGGTCAAGTCAACCACGCAGCAGGACCAAGATAACTACCACTGCCGGCTGCTTCCGCTGCAACAACAGAAAGACACTAACCAACACACCCACACACACCAGCACGAAGAGTTTCGCTAAGGCCCAAGAGCGCATATAATCCTATAATCACAGATCCCACTCAAACTGCTTTTTCTTAGTATTTCTGATCATCAGAGATACAAGCCTGTCTGAGGGCTTTATGAGTGACATACACTCCTGTCCCTCCAGCCTTACTTACTCTGCTGGTGACAGATAAGGTTGGAATCAAATTGGGCAAACCGGATTTTGATTGAGAGGGTTTGAGTTTGAGGGAATTGCTGTGTGCCAGATTGAGAGAGGAGCTCTGGTTTGATGGATAGATTGATTTATAAATCAGTCGTGCGTGTGTGTTGTGTGTCCTTACAAAGCGTGTGTGTGTATGTGTTGTGTGTCCTAACAAATCCACCTCTTGCAGCATTCAGAGACCATCCTTATTCTTCTCATCAACTTCCCCACCAGAGCAGATAACATCCCAATATGGCCATACAGCATGTCACTGTGACGTGTATGAGGAGTGCGAGGGCCTGATAGGGACGCTGGCTAGTCAGAGTTCATTCCCTTCAGAGAAGTCATTATCCTTCAGACCCCTAGCTCTGCACTTTCATCCATCCTTCTATCCCTCTATCCATGCACTGTGCCGGGAAACACAATGTAGGATTTCTCTCTCTCACCCAGAAGCCCCACCCTCTGGTCTCCCTGTTTACCTGAGCACACCTGTTGTCACCTGCAGTCACTGCTATGCCTCTCAGCTTCTAACCAGGCTGTGCCCTTTCCTTCCCTCCTGTACCACAAGGATCAACCTGTCTTTTGACGTGTTGATGAAAACTGGGCCTCTGATGCAGAGTGACTGTTCAACAACATTCCATGCAATTGAAGTTGTGCTTCTCTTTTATCTGCTTTCTTGTTGCTTAGAAACAGCTCAACTGAAACCTGCAGAACCCTTTGTTTGGCATTGTGTCTGTAACTATGTCTGTAACCGTGTATGTAACTATGTCTGTAACTGTGTCTGTAACTGTGTCTGTAACTGTGTCTGTCTGGCATCGTGTCTGTAACTATGTCTGTAACTGTGTCTGTAACTGTGTCTGTAACTGTGTCTGTCTAACATTGTGTCAGTAACTGTGTCTGTCTGGCATTTTGTCAGTAACTGTGTCTGTCTGGCATCGTGTCAGTAACTGTGTCTGTAACTGTGTCTGTCTGGTATTGTGTCTGTAACTGTGTCTGTAATGGTGTCTGTAAATGTGTGTCTGTAACTGTAACTGTGTCTGTAACTGTCTGTCTGGCATTGTGTCTGTAACTGTGTCTGTCTGGCATTGTGTCTGTAACTGTGTGTCTGGCATTGTGTCTGTGTGGCAATTGTCTATCAAGTGTCTGTTTAGAGGGCCTGCACACCCATTCAAACCAAACCTGCCTCATTAATCAGTAACTACAGTGTAGGTTCCACATACAGAGATCCAAGAGTCGTTTACCACTGGGGATTCACTGCCACTGCTTGTTCAATATTCACTTAGTAGCCTTTAGCAAATGGCCAATTACTAGTTTGACTTTTAGAGGCAATAGTCTGTGGTGAATAACTTTCCTCTCGTACACACAGGGTACAATTGGGAATAGAGAGTCACCGTAAAGTGTTCAGCCTATGCTACTTTGTTTATAGTTTCCCTATTTAATTGGACGGACTTTATGACTTGTGCTGTCCAAAACAGTTAAACACTGCGAATCTTCTGAAGTCGTATTCTGCAGTACGACAGCGCACAGTTGATTGTGTGGGCCTGTAACCCACCATCAACGTTCATGTAAACTTAGTTACTTGATACATTGTGCCGTCTCGGCTATGATAGCCAGGCAACAACTGATACGGTGGAACACGATGAGTTTCCCAAAACTGACATCACACTTATTTACTTAGTTGGCCAACACAGTTAATTTTCTAATAACAACATAGACTACACAATAATACAATCCAACTGTCCTGTGGTGACACGTTCCGTGCACATCCCAGACCATGCCCCAAAAGGATTCAGCTTTTACGAAGAACTTACCAGCTCTCGTCCTCCAGTTCCTGCCGTCCCTATTCCAGTCGAAAAGCTATTATTTGTCCCGTAAGTTTTATTTAGCCTACATATAGCCTACTAGAACAAGTTCGAAGGTTCAGCTCGGTCGCTTCCTTTTAGTATTCACATGAACTTAATAAGTAATGGGGCTGAAACTTTTCTTTCTTTTCCCTTCCTCTACTCCCCCCGCCGCCCCCTTTCTACGGCCACGAAAGAAGCCACTTCCGCGAACAAATGGCAGCGTCATCTGGCCTCTGCCGCTAGACGCAGTTTGCACCTGGCCTGTGAGCTCATTGCTTGACAGTCAAAGATTGTGGGGGAAAAGGAAAAGATTCCCACTAATTACATGCTACTAAATCGATGTAAATTTGTAGTTAGACGTGTTTAGCATGTTAGCCTATGGCATTACATATGTTATTATATTAGCGTATTTTTAAAGCAAACTGAGAAAAATACTTTATTTGACGCGATACAGTTTTATACATAACAGAAGGCATAAATAAATTAATGGCATTTTACTTTAACGGAACACTGTCCTCTGCTGGTAAGAGAGGGAAGGAGCGCAAGAGAGAGGAGATACAGAGAATTGTGCTTTTCTTCGTAACTCAAACAGCAACAAAAACATATGTGACATCAATAATACTAAATTATAATAATGCTGTCTCTAACACTGCCAAACAACACTGCACCACCACCGGACAAGGATACATTCTGGGGTCCAATTTTAGTGCGACACAACACCCATACTGTACTTCCGCCTTGTAAAACGCGTGGTGATACGACCCACCTTCTGTAATCTCATTGGTTCCCTGCATTCTGAAGTAGCCCTTTGCAGCATCTTATTGGTTGGGCTGTGTTCTTCTGCGTGTGAGTGACATTCGCTTCATTAACGAATACAGAACGAGGACATATGCGATCCCGGGGTAAGCGTTTTGTTGACTATCCTCGTTATCAAATCATTCATAGTTGCCACCTAAAGTAGCCTTGGTATCTTCTTTGACAGCTCTATTGAAAGGGCGTAACCCAGCAATATATTTCATATCAAATGTAGCTAGCTAGCCCATAGTCAGATTTAAGCAACACTGTCATGTTAAAGGGAGGAAGCAGAAAAAGCCGGGGTTCTTGACCCTGACGAAATGGAGTCTGGGCTAAAGGTGATCAATAACTGCCTTACAGCTTGTCAGCGCAATATATTGTAGTAGCCCGACATAAATCACTAGATCAGTTACGTGCTAACTGCAGCCACCAGCGTGTTATAGTGAGGTAAAAAATTGCAATGAATTATGTTGAATACAGAAATCAACTCGTAAAAGCAATTTATATAAATCGCCTGAAACACACGTAAACAGACACAATGCACACGTGCTTAGGGTTTGCTGGACAGGGTAAATCTACCAAGTTCGTCTAATATTGCTCATTAACCACATTATCAAGCTTAAACAGCCATGTTTACACTGCAGCATGCTCCGTTCTCTCTCTCTCTCTCTCTCTCTCTCTCTCTCTCTCTCTCTCTCTCTCTCTCTCTCTCTCTCTCTCTCTAAGAAACATGGTTATATACTGTTTCTTGATTTATTCATTCTTTCTTCGCAAAGTCGAAAGAAAAACAAACACACACCTAAAGCCCCTCTCTCTCTCTCTCTCTCTCTCTCTCTCTCTCTCTCTCTCTCTCTCTCTCTCTCTCTCTCTCTCTCTCTCTCTCTCTCTCTCTCTCTCTCTCTCTCTCTCTCTCTCTCTCTCTCTCTCTCTCTCTCTCTCCTTTCCCTCTCTCTCTCTCTCACCCACCTCTGTGGTCCTGCAGCTCTGGATGCTGCTGTCCCTTCCCAGACTGAGTAGAGCAGTGGTGCGCGTGAGGAGAGTGGCGGCTCAGGTCACCAAGGCAACCATGTCTCAGAACCACAGGGACTGCAGTGTCTCAGCCCAGGCTGAGGGGGGCGCTACCACCGCGGCCATCCTCATCATCGGAGATGAGATACTGAAGGTGTGACCAGAGTGCAATGTGTCACTCGCTTTGTACAAGATTAACCCTATCCTGTGGGTTTGACTTCTCTCTCTCTCTCTCTCTCTCTCTCTCTCAGGGTCACACAGTGGACACTAACAGTGCCTTCCTGTCTCGGGCGTTGAGGAAGCTGGGCGTGTGTGTGGAGCGTATCACAGTCATCCCCGACCAGCAGGAGGTGATCGCCAAGGAGGTGTCTCTCCTCTCGGCCCAGTACACGCACCTCCTCACCTCTGGGGGCATCGGCCCCACCCATGACGACGTCACCTTCGAGAGCGTTGCCATGGCGTTCCAGGAGGAGCTGTACCCGCACCCGGAGCTGAGACAGCTGGTACAGGAGTTCTTCGGGGTGGTGGATGAAGACAGCCCCGCCATGAAGCTGGCCAGGGTTCCTCGCTCCTCCAGACTCAACTATGGGACTGATCCTCAGACTGGGAAACTCTTACGCTACCCGCTGGTAGGTGCCTCTGCATTACCATCACAGCTGATTGATGAAGCAGCAGTTTTATTGAGAGCGACGTACAAATAGGGAGTCAGTTGGCTGAGCGGTGAGGGAGTCGGGCTAGTAATCCGAAGGTTGCCAGTTCGATTCCCGGTCATGCCAACTGACGTTGTGTCCTTGGGCAAGGCACTTCACCCTACTTGCCTCGGGGGAATGTCCCTGTACTTACTGTAAGTCGCTCTGGATAAGAGCGTCTGCTAAATGACTAAATGTAAATATTGGATGTAGAAAGTAGAGCAGGAGATGAAGGATCAGAAGTGTGCAGTTCTGGCTGTATTTCACACCGTACACTTGGATTACATACATGTATGAAATACATACCATATATGGTGTTCTACAACTAGGTTTCATATATTCATGACTCGGTAATTAGCCTATCATCATCCACTGTGTGAGCCACAACTTCATCATTCTGAGATGATGTCATATCCTGGTCCTTCTTCCTGTCTTCCAAGGTTAGTGTGCGTAACGTCTATATCTTCCCCGGAATTCCGTCTCTGCTGGAGAGGGCCTTTAAGGGTCTGGAGCACCTGTTTGCTGGCTCAGGGACCATCTTTCACACACACGAGGTGAAACTATACCTATGAATTGAATCTCATCTAAAATCCCTGGGTCCAGCAGCCCCCAGCTGTAGGACACATCTGACCCCGTGACGTTTGTGCTGCAGGTGTTTGTGGATGCAGATGAGACTCAGATTGCTCCGGTTCTGACCAAGCTGCAGATGGGCCTGGGTCGGAAGGTGGCTCTGGGCTCCTACCCTGACTGGCTGAGTAACTACCACCGGGTCAAGCTGGTGCTGGACTCAGACAGCCAGGAGGAGGTGAACCAGGCCCGGGCCAAGCTGCTGGACGAGCTGCCTAAGGGAAGCGTGGTGCCGCTGGTCACAGACCCGGTGTCCATCGCTACCGAGGAGGTGTACACCCTGGCCAAGAGTGGTGAGAGATGGAGAAGGGAGGGAGGGAGGGGGCGAGGGAGGGATAGAATGAAGGTTGTTAAATAAGCTGTTTGTACCTTCAATCATTTATGGCTTTCAATGGCTGGCTTTGTGTCACCATATTTTATGCTCACCTTTTTAGAATGCACATGCTGAAAATGTACATGGTTTTGGTCACGCAAATGAGGGTGTCAGGCCCTGGGAACAGATATTGAAATCAAATTGTCAAAAGGTGTTTGAACCCTGTATGATAGCTTCCTATTTCCAGCCCCACCTGTGTGACCTCCTACAGGTACCCCCGCTGGGTGACAAGGTGGCATCTGCCCTGAAGACCATAGAGGGCGCTCTGGAGCAGTACTCCTCAGACCAGGTCTGTGTGGGTTTCAACGGAGGCAAGGACTGCACAGCACTGTTGCACTTGTACCACGCAGCACTGAAACGGTGAGCCGGAGGTCGTCTCAGGGAAAGGGACTGAAGGAGGACAGGAGGAGAAGGCTAGAGAGAGATATGGAAGTCTGTCCCTGTACTTACTGTAAGTCGCTCTGGATAAGAGCGTCTGCTAAAAGACTACATGTAAAGAGGAGTGATGTTGGTAGACTGATAACAGGCCAGAAGGAACAGAGGAGTGGTGCTGCGACAGAGTTCTCCTCTTCCTCAGTGTTCTGTCCATAGCTTGAGAGCGGACAGTGTGAGTAAGAATGTTCTCTCTCTCTCACTCACTCACTCACTCAGGCGGTACCCAGACGGGAAAGACAAGGTGAAGGCGCTCTACATTCGCATTGTCTCTCCGTTCCCAGAGATGGAGAGATTTCTCCAAGACACCATCAAAAGGTGAGCTCTCCAGCCTGACCTCCATCCCTCCAGCCTGACCTCCCTCCCTCCAGCCTGACCTCCCTCCCTCCAGCCTGACCTCCATCCCTCCAGCCTGAACTCCCTCCCTCCAGCCTGACCTCCCTCCATCCAGCCTGACCTCCCTCCCTCCAGCCTGACCTCCCTCCCTCCAGCCTGACCTCCCTCCCTCCAGCCTGACCTCCAGCCTGACCTCCCTCCCTCCAGCCTGACCTCCCTCCCTCCATCCCTCCAGCCTGACCTCCCTCCCTCCCTCCAGCCTGACCTCCCTCCCTCCAGCCTGACCTCCCTCCCTCCCTCCAGCCTGACCTCCCTCCAGCCTGACCTCCCTCCCTCCAGCCTGACCTCCCTCCGTCCAGCCTGACCTCCATCCCTCCAGCCTGATCTCCCTCCGTCCAGCCTGACCTCCATCCCTCCAGCCTGACCTCCCTCCCTCCAGCCTGACCTCCATCCCTCTCAGCTGGGGCTTGTTATCTAGCAAGGCTCCTCCCTCAGTCTCTGCAGTATTACTATCAATATTATGAGAAAACAGCTCAGTATTTAGCACCTGTTCTCTGTAGATATGACCTGGACTTGTTCTCAGTGGAGGGCAGTATTCGGCAGGCTCTGAGTGAGGTGCAGGAGAGGAGAGCGGAGCTGAGAGCCGTCCTGATGGGGACCCGGAGGACTGACCCCTACTCCCACACCCTGACTCCCATGTGCCTCACCGACCCTGGCTGGCCCCCCTACATGAGGGTGAACCCTCTACTGGTGAGATAGCATACATTTACATTTAGTCATTTAGCAGACGCTCTTATCCAGAGCGACGTAGAGTAAGTACAAGGACATTCCCCCGAGGCAAGTAGGGTGAAGTGCCTTGCCCAAGGACGCAACGCCATTATGCATGGCCGGGAATCGTTCCGGCAACCTTATTACTAGACCCTAACCACTCATTCCCTAACCACTCAGCCACCTGACTCCCAAGCATACACACACACACGAACGCATCCCAGTTGTGTCAACCTCCTTTGCTGTGTTCGTATTCTGCTAATGGGATTTGTAATATTTATATCTGTTCCCCATCTCCTTATCCTCTAACCCTTTCTTTTTTGTCTCTCTCTCTGTGTCTCTCTCTGTGTCTCTGTGCCTCTCTCTCTCTGTCTCTCTCTCTCTGTCTCTCTCTCAGGACTGGACGTATCATGACATCTGGTCGTTCCTGAGGACTCTCTATGTACCATACTGTATTCTCTATGATAAAGGGTAAGATCCCTCTGATGCCAGGGTCCATGTACCAGGGCTCCATGTACCAGGGCTCCATGTACCAGGGCTCCATGTACCAGGGCTCCATGTACCAGGGCTCCATGTACCAGGGCTCCATGTACCAGGGCTCCATGTACCAGGGCTCCATGTACCATGTAGCTGTCCCTGCTACCTTCACTACCATCCTGTCCCTGCTACCTTCACTACCATCCTGTCCCTGCTACCTTCCCTACCATCCTGTCCCTGCTACCTTCACTACCATCCTGTCCCTGCTACCTTCACTACCATCCTGTCCCTGCTACCTTCACTACCATCCTGTCCCTGCGTTGTCTTCCTGTAACCCTGCCTGTCTGTCTCCTGACAGCTACACGTCTCTGGGCAGCATGGACAACACCTGCAGAAACTCCTCCCTCCAGGTGCTGGATGCCAGGGGCGTGGCCCACTACAAGCCCGCCTACCAGCTGGAGAACGAGGACGAGGAACGCAACTCCCGTGCGTGAACAGGATATGATGTCACTTCCTGGAGCGGAGCTCTGAGACGGCGGTACCCCGTGTGCATGGGTGGGTTTCCCCTCCACTGCTGATCTGGAAATGAACCAATCACAACACCAAGCTGAGAAGCCCAGAGAGGCAGGGAGTCCTGTGCCCGGACACAGCAAAGGGTCACGAGGACACAGGAGGGGAGAGAAATCATTCTCTGAGCGGACTGACAGAAGGCTGTGTGTGTGTGTCTGTGTGTGAATCTATGAGTGTTAGTACGTGCCTGAATGTTAGCGAGTGTGTGTGAATCTGTGAGTGTTAGTGTGTGTGTGCCTCAGTGTAAAGGTCAAATCCTGTGGTTTGCAATAAAGCATTAATCAGTTGCAAGATTTTATTGGCTCATCCTTTGTAACTGTCATAAAGTGGACCAGTGCGACACCCAGCACAGGAACCACCGCTACCTCCACAGTTAACGAGGGATCCTGTGAACACTGTTCAGTGTTGTGCCATGTTAAACTATGGCCTAATATGCAATAGTACTACACTAGTACTACACTAGGCTATCTTAAATTAATGATAATCCCAGCTTCCTCCCTCTGTGGCCTCTAGAGGTAAGAGTGTAAACCTCTGGACCTACTGTAGGCTATAAAGGTCAAGTTGAATAGTTTATTGATACCTATACTCAAACAAACCAACACACGTTTTCTGTTTCTCAAACCTTATTTCCTATGCTTAGAGGGTCAAGTTTTATTTATCTAAGAGTTTGTTTGGTAACAAAACATATTACAAAATAATTTGCATCCTCCGAGTTGGCCGCTTCATGAGAAGATGCAGTTCTGTCATGTGACCTCAAGAGCGCGTTCTTCTCATGTTTTCCACAGCCTCGTGATTACAATAAATTACCTTTTCTGTTTTCAGGGATGATTGAATCTCAGTTTATCGATCTCTTTCTCCGCGCCTGGAGATTAGTCAACGCCGCGGCTGTGTGGATCGATACCGGCCGATCTAATAAGGCGGGTCGCTTACGAGGCCGCCCCGGGCCTCACAGACTGTTACACCTCCAATTACCATGTCCTCCCTCCGTGTCTCACTGCCCTCAACTTGTCTGGCTACGCTGTTGAAGCGTGCTGGAATTATTATTAATAACAACAATAAGGAAAGCAATAAGAGAAGCTTTATAATCATAGCAAAAGTAATGGTGTGTTTGAATGGTGGAATCAATAAGAAATTGCCTCGAATACGATGTGAATTCTGTTTAAGTTCCAGTTCTATTTCATCAGATGCTTGTAAACCCGTGTCAGCGTTGTGGAATGGATGTAAGCCTACCTATATTTCTGACAAAAGGTGATAGAGATCTTTACGCGTTCTATTCAAGAAAAGTTGATGGGTCTTTGAGAACATAGTGTCCTTCTTTCTCTCCATCTCTCTCTCCCCCCTCCCCCATTTATTTTCCATTTTCTCCCCCATCAATATTTTCTTACAAGCATCTCTCTATTTTTCACCTTAGTCCACCTTCAATAGCTAGTGTGATAATATTGGGCTCTGCTTGACGTTAGACCACGTGCAAGGTGTGGAAACATCTGACAAATCCTGATTTTGGAGTGAACTACCATTAAAAATCTCCAGATGTAAGGCTGCTTTAGCAAATTATGGTGTATTTAAAATCTTGGATGTGTCCAATCCAATTCTCGATTGGCTCCAGCAGAGTAAAACGAGACGGAGACGGCATGAGACAGCAATTTAGCCGCGTGTCTTGGTAGAGATACCGGAGAGAGCGCGTGAATCTTCTCTCAGTTGTCAGACATTATCTGGAGAGGAAAGGGTCCTTTGAGTCTATGCAAATTACCCATCTGCATGTCAAGTCAACCAACCATAACAAGGGGAATAGGATGTTCAGTATCAAAGTGTCATACATTAAAAGTGGATGAAAGAGGAGAAGGGAGGGAGAAAAGGGAAGGAGAGCGAGTGTTTGGTGTGACCGAGTGAGCTGCTTTGTGTCTGGACTTGGTTTTCAGCACATGAAGGCAGACTCATAAATGTTACAGGTTCGTCACAGTTGTGAGTTCACATCATAACGGTAGACCCCCTGCTCGTACCCGAGTACATGCGGTGGTTTTAGAAACGCCTTTCAAACAAGACATCAGTAGGTTCACTCAGAGCAAACGTACCATGGAAACACGTTCTTACTAAACCTGATGAGAGTTCATAGGGAATTCTGACTGCTGTTGGAAGATGTGTCTTGTAGTTTCGGTGTTCAAACATAAAAAGAGATTTAAAAGTTACTACTTTCAGTGTCCTACGGGACGTCTCTATGTAGTCATGTACATATATTTTCTTGAGCGGTCTTCAGGACCATAAGGTCCTGGGTAGCTCTATAGTGTCTCATGGTTGGTATCTAGATTAATCAAAAGTATAATTATATGACACTACTGACTCAGTAACAAACTGAACTGATACAAATTTGTTTTATATATATTATATACATGAATATATTGTATTTATACATAATGTCTAGTCCTTGTCTAATGCTAGCCTTGTCTGAGAAAAAAACGACTGCAGGTTGTAGGATAAAATAATATCTGGTCTGAGAACTTGGCCAGTGATCTAATAGTATATCCACTTAATTGAACAAACCAAAACAAGAACAAATATTATATATTGTATAGACATATAAACATAAATAAATAGCAGTTATTTATAAGTAGCAGTATTGTGAAATAATTTATAAATTGATAAAAATAGATACTTCAGTCCACTCATGTCAAACACCAAATCCCTCTCTGTCATATTTACAAGGTAAACATGAAGATTCTTTTACGAATAGTGAAATAGATTAAAATAAAACACTAAAAAAACAAATTGATTAACAAAGACATCAATAAACATGTTTCCCACCCCTGCAGTGTTTCCAAATTATGAGAAAACAGCACGTTCTAAAAAGCTTTCTCACAATGTCCCTTTTCACCACCTAAACTCCCCTTCTCTCTCGTAAACCTTGCCTGCAGAACCCAGGAAACTTTAAATTGGCCACTGTTTTCAGACAGAGAGAATATCTGCATGTCTTGACAAATACATGGGTGTCAACAAGGTGCTTCATGAATTCAAGGAAAGTCAGAGCTAACGTGGCTCACCCTGAACACTTCCTCCTTTGCAGCGGCGGCCAGGGGACACTGAAGTAAAAAGAAGTAGTATTATAAACTATTATAAGAGCTCCAGAGATCTGGCCCTTTAGTCATTTTGGATGGTAAACAGCATGAAGGCTGGTAACTAAGTGTGGAGAAGCACAGAAAGGAATCCAGTGGGGATGTTTATTGCCAGTCGCTTAAAGGGGTTAATACAGAAAGGAAAGCAACCTTCTGGGTTGTTGTGTTCTAGTAAATATGATTACATTTGATATATGAAATTGTGCACATTTGTTCATTTTTATCACCCGTCTCCAGTGTTGAAGGACAAGAAGGATCTTTGTTGTAAATGTTTATGATAAAATTGAGTTATGTATGGACTGTTGAATTGAATTCTTTGAACAAATGTTCAATGTATTTTATTTTAGCAATTTTCAGCTAAATCTGTATTTTCTATTATTCTATTAATGACAATATTGCCATTGTCCTGTACAGTCATCAACTAAACAGATGCTAGGGGACTGGAGTGCATCAACACAGGCTCAGGATGCTATGTCCTAATGTTACAAGTTAATGTAAATGTTAGGGACTGGAGTGCATCAACACAGGCTCAGGATGCTATGTCCTAATGTTACAAGTTAATGTAAATGTTAGTTATGTATGGTTGTGCTAATACTGTACTGGTGATGATGTATGTGGTATAACGGAGTGTATGGGATATCCGTCTTAGCCGGGCGAAAGTTGATCAAATATAAACTCTGCTCAATATTCTGGTGGGTTTCTCCTGTTACGATGGTCTCTTAAACCTCAAGGTCACTTCTAGTCCCAAGTCCTATTATCACCATAACCCTGTGAAGTTGTACATGATGAGTCTCTGTTCCACAAATAACACAGTTTGTGACCTGAATGCATTTGGACTGATTTACATGAAGGTTTATGAATCAAGATAGGTTGAGAAGAAAATAAACACTTCTCTCACTGAATGAAACGACCGGCATTTTGCAATCATTTATTTAGCCTCGTCTTGTAAAAAAAAGACTGCAAGTCTCTTCACAGAAGATGGAACATTCTTCACTAAAATGTGAAAACAAAACAGGAACAAATATATTTTTTTTTAAACACAAAAGATTTCTATTAATTGACTGTAATACCAGATCGACACAAGATTCTAAACCCTAGTTCCCACCTGACTTGCGATCATAACAGTAAACATTACTGAATAAATCTGCTTCGAATTTATAGATTTAGAACCAAATTTGAAGCACATTGCTAGTTTTTTAAGTGCTAACAGGCACATATCCTCTCCCTATAAAAAAAACTAAAACAATCTATTTTTTCTATTGGCGACACAAAACAACAAATAATTAAAATGGGTAAAATCTACATTTACACAATGGTAAAAATGTATTCTAAATTAGGTTGAGTTTGAAATTACTTTAGATTTAGGGAAAACAATTATATAACTGCGTTATTTCCAGGTTGTTCATGATATAACTATAAGCTATTCATTGTTATTTAATAATTTCATATTTAAAATGAAAAACTGTGTAAACTTTCAAAAAAATGACTATTAATCAAGTGAAAAATACACAATATCCGTCCTAAATTAAACATTTGCATTGATGAAGTAACTGAATTAATTGAGGTAATTTTGCTTGAATTAAATGCAAATTTCCTGCAATGATATTCAAACTTTTTGTCACAGTAACACATTAACTGTGACAAATTAAAATACAACAAAGTAAACCTAGGACTCCATCTATACATGAACAAGTCTCAAATCATTTACAATCAAGTAAAAAATGTACTGTATTTGACTTAATTATTACTCTAACAATTTTGGGGGGAAATAACAGTAAAGGGCTGCTAACTTGTGCTCAGGCCCCTCAGACAAAACCTCAACTGACTTCGGCCTTTTCCCAGTTTTTATATAAAAATAATTACACATAGTTCTCAGCACACCCGCTACAAGCCCCCCCAGGCTGGTGCTCTGCAGTAAATACCTGCACAGCGGGTTGGTCAGGAGCATCAACCAATCATCCTCGTCCGTGTGGAGCGCGCTCAGTGGGGCGAGACGAGGCTCAGCCCATGCGCCCCACATCCCCCTCTCTCAGGCTGTGACCTGGATGGAGAAACAGCAGGAGGCCGGGGGGAGCTGTACCCCAGACCAGGAGGAGGCTGGGGGGAGCTGTACCCCAGACCAGGAGGAGGCTGGGGGGAGCTGTACCCCAGACCAGGACAGGTTTGGGAGCGCTAGACAGACCGCCTCCAGGTAATGGGGGTTGGGGTCAGAGTTCGACCTCAGAGCAGCAGGGCTCGCGCCGAGTCGTAACTCCAGGTTAATCCCAGTAGGGGGTGCATCTGTTTGATTTAATCCAGACTCCACATTATTCCAGATTATTCCCAGGTCTCCTTTCCTTCTCGCCAGGCAAGACAGCAGCCAGATTCAGAGATCGTCTCTAGTTCAAAGTTTGACCACCGTAGAAGTGTTTGTGATTGTACCCGTTTTGGATGCAAATCAGTCAGACGAGACTATACAGTCAGTGTGAATTCCATGTCGTCCTGTTGACATGCAGCCCAGGGCTTCTACAGCCTCTCAGCCCAGGGCCACGTCAACACGTCAAGCTTCGTCGCTCCACTTTGGCTCAGTGCTTATGTTTAGACGGGAGAGAAAGAGGAGGAGGAGGACTGGTGGAGAGAGGGTGATGGTGAAGAGAATAGGTGTGAAATGAGGAATGAGAGCTTTGATGGTAGATTAGTGCTACAGTGTTTCGGGGGGGGGGGCGAGCAGGGGCTCTGATCAGGAACGAGGGATGGAAAAGAGTCGGAGGAGTGAATGGGCACAGGAAAAAAAGAGGGGAAGAGAAGAAAGATTAGTGCCACTCCAGAAAAGGACAGAGAAAATGCACTCAACTGTGCATTTGTACGTGTGTGTTCCTGCAATGAGTGTGTGTGTGTGTGTGTGTGTGTGTGTGTGTGTGCGTGCATGCGTACATATGGCAAGAACAAATACCTTTGCCCTTAAAGTGTTCATCCAATTAGGAGTTTTAAATGGACATGAGATGTTATGTAGATAACAGTGCATTTCAAACAACGGAGACCCTGTTGAGGGAATGATTCAGGCCAGGACTCTGCCCTATGTATGTATCCATGAATCCCGTCTTTAATGACCCCCATGGCATAAAAATTATATAAAACCTAATTCCATTCCAGTTCAATTTCCTGCCTGATTAAAACTTTGATAGGGAATCGTTTCATGAATAGCGAATCATCAAATCACTCTGTGACTTAATAATCACCGAGACTTGAATCGGTGTCAGATTTAAGATAAGAATCAATGGACCAGTACTGAGGGTGATGACTGGGATTTTGGCCAAGCAGCTTCTGATTCCCTGTGGCTTTGGTAGCAAGTTGCCGTCTAGTCCCCCAACCCCAGCCCAGGCTGGTGTGTGTGTGGACCTCAGCACGCTGGTGTGTGTGTGTGTGTGGACCTCAGCAGGCTGGTGTGTGTGTGTGTGTGGACCTCAGCACGCTGGTGTGTGTGTGGACCTCAGCAGGCTGGTGTGTGTGTGTGTGTGTGTGTGTGTGTGGACCTCAGCAGGCTGGTGTGTGTGTGTGTGTGTGTGTGGACCTCAGCACGCTGGTGTGTGTGTGTGGACCTCAGCAGGCTGGTGTGTGTGTGTGTGTGTGGACCTCAGCACGCTGGTGTGTGTGTGTGTGTGTGTGGACCTCAGCAGGCTGGTGTGTGTGTGGAGACAGGTTCTGAAGCGGTGCTACGTGTAGGAAACACAGGGGACAGTAATGAGGTCAGCGCAGAACAGAGGCCCCTCAGAACAGAGGCCCCTCAGACAGACAGCAAGAGGAAGAGGGGGAGGAAGAGGAAGAGAGGAGCTGGCCTCAGAGAGCCCACACGGCTGCGAGAGGCTGGGGTACCTGAGAGAGCGAGTCAGAGAGAGAGAGAGAGAGAGAGAGAGAGAGAGAGAGAGAGAGAGAGAGAGAGAGACAGAGGAAGAGACAGAGAGAGGAAGAGAGAGGAGACATAGTCCGGAATTAGTATCAGAATCCGCGCAGGAGAACAATTTTCATTGACACACACACACACTCGCAGACACACACTCGCAGACACACACACAAAGCCACATAAGGCAGACACACACGGACACCAGAGCTGCATCTTACCTTGCTCTTGCTTGGAGCCCTCTGTTGCTGAGAGAGAGAGAGAGAGAGAGAGAGAGAGAGAGAGAGAGAGAGAGAGAGAGAGAGAGAGAGAGAGAGAGAGAGAGAGAGAGAGAGAGAGAAAAGGAGACGTTAGGCTTTTTTCCGTTTTTCCCCCAAACAACATCAGCACTGCAGAACCCCTCAGAAAACAGACAAATGACCAGAGGAAGGTATTTACCATTTCTCACAGCCAAGTGCCATGAAAAATGACTACTGACTGCACAACCTAAAATATGTCCCCGATGCAAATTCTCTTAAAGGTCGAATGCAAAAAAAGCAGGAAATGTGTGGCAAGAGGAAGATAATGTAGAGTAAAGTATAAAGAGGAGGAACAGGGAGAGAGATTAGAAGGAGGGAAAAAAGTTACACCGGAGAACAGACGAAAAAAGTCAGGACGACAGAGCGAAACGGAGAAGAGGACAGGAGAATGAGAACAGACGAGGTGGAAGAACAAGGAAATCTGAGAGGAAAGAAAGGATTTAAAAAAGGTCAGAGAGAGAGAGGGGGGGTGTGTGTATCTGGATGTCACTCTCTCAGAGAGAGAGAGGGGGGGTGTGTGTGTCTGGATGTCACTCTCTCAGAGAGAGAGAGAGGGGGTGTGTGTGTCTGGATGTCACTCTCTCAGAGAGAGAGAGAGGGGGTGTGTGTGTCTGGATGTCACTCTCTCAGAGGGGGGCTGACTAAAAGGAAATAATGGAGGTAGAGCGATGGGGTGATGAAGGAGGAGCACGGGGGTTATGGAGGGGTGGGGCGGGAGGGCCGAAGATGCAAAGGAGCCCAGGCTGTTAAAGTACTGTACAAAGGATGGAGGGAGGGATTCAGGGAGGGAGGGAGGAGGTATTCAGGGAGGGAGGGAGGGAGTAGGTATTCAGGGAGGGAGGGAGGAGGTATTCAGGGAGGGAGCGATGGAGGATGGGAGAGGCCAGCGAGACGATGTGGGATGGAGAGGGCTGAAGTAGGGATGACACTGCAGAATTGCGACAGTTGCTCAGTTGAAGCTTTTCTTGAGACCAAACACCCCGAACTGTATTTCCACCAGACTGTCGGCTGATTGAACTGTCGTAGAGGGCTCTCTGCTGTAAGTGTGTGTGTGAGCTCGCGGAATCGACCCAGTCTGTGGCCTTGAGCCTCTGAGAAACACACACACGCACACACACAGGTATTGATCTCCTCTGGAATACTAGCACTGATCTTCAAACCACAGTGATTGACTGAGATTAGCTGAGGGGAAATGGACCAATTCAAACTCATGTGAACTGCAAGTCTCTGACAGTGACTCAGACACACCAGAGCTCAAGATAATGAGGGCATCAGTCTGCTGAGCAGCCAAACCACCAGGGTCAGGGGTCAGGGTACACCCACCACAATGCTCTGAGTTCTGCTAAAATAACATCCATCCAAGAGTTAACGAAGCGCTAAATAGCCTGCTGTGTCCAGGCCTCTAAGATGGGGTGTAAATGTGTGTGTATTGGTACACTCTTCTTGTTGAAAAAACACAACAAGAATAGAATGGAAAACAACAAGCAAAATTGTTTCTCTTCCTAAAAACTTAATCCTGATAGAAAATGATTAAAAACGTATGTATCATAATCTTGAATTTAATTCCAAAATGCTAAGAAGTTGCAGAAGTACGTTGATTCAACTCTCCTTTCATGTCCTAATTGAGTGGATAAAACAGAACCCAAATAAGCCAGCGAGAAAAAGGTGTTTTATCAGGTAATTCACTAAACACAACTAAACATACCACACTATTTACATCAAAGCCAGCAAACAAAAACAACCCCCCCCCCAAATAAATCTTAAATTAAAATGAATTAATTTTAAACATTCTAAATTCTGATCTTCAGAGTTCACAGACTGCAGGTCAAAATAGTTTAATGTAATCATTACATCATGCTGCAGCTGTTTTAAAGATAGTCTTGCTGTTAACGTAGAATTACCCTACAGTAACAAACATGCATAATGTAGTGTATTATACTGCAAACCCACTCTTGAGTTTAAATAACTAGTTTTGATATTTCTTCTCAACATTTCGATGGAGAACAGCGTTTTTGTGTTTGGGAGTTTTGGAAGTTGGCTTGGCTGGTTTCCGTGTGTGAAGCTTGCTGGTTCGTTCACGTGCTGTTGTTTTTGGTCATGACAAGCTTTGCCACAAAATGGCCACCGTAGTGGCACGCGTCTCAGCCCAGCACCGCAGTGCAGAGAGACTTGCAGTGTGTGTCTTTCTGTGCGTGTGTCTGTGAGTACACATGCATGTGTGTGTGTGTGTGTGTGTGGACGACAGAAACCCCACTGTAGAGACAGACATCCTTTCCTGCGCCGCCATTTCACACTCGGCAGTAAACTGGAAACGAGCCTCGACTGAAAAGGAAATCGCTGAGGAAAAAAAAAACACGGAAAAAAAACCTCAACTAATTACGGCGAAAGAGGTATTTACGATGATGAAGTTAGACTTTCGAAGTCGAGTTCGTAATCTTAGAGAGAAGTAGGATACACTAGCCGTTTGTGTGTGTGTGTGTGCGCGCGCAGAACGAGTACAAAAGGTATTAACTGGAGTGTGTATGAATGTGTGTGTGTAGGGGGGGGGGGGTAAAAGTTGAGAAAAAGAATGAAAGAAGGCGAGATGTAGAGAGGTAACGCAGCCTGAAATGACCGCAATGGACACTGCTCACAGCAGGAGCAAACACCAACATGGAAGCAAAGAAAAATAGGGACTCAATTAGAGAGAGGAGAGAGGGAGGTAGAGGGATACAGAGAGAGAGAGGGATACAGAGAGAGAGACAGACAGAGAGAGGGATACAGAGAGAGAGAGGGGGGGGAGGGAGAGAGAGAGAGGGAAAGAGAGAAAGAGAGAGAGGAGTGAGTCTATTCTAGCTCCTCACAGTGGGAGGATGGGATGGAGGAACGGATGAACAGGGGACACGAAGGAGAAGAAGAAGAAGAGTGAAATGAATCTTGGGAGGAGGTTCCCGTCAGAGGATGGTGGATGTGTGAAGGGAGGGGGCGGAGGAGGAACACAAGCCAGGGCTGCAAGAAGGAGGGTGAGGTGGGGAGCTGTTTGAACGTGACACCCGGCTGTCTGGCGATGCACATTTGGATGGAGTGTCATTGCTGATGCAATGCTGTTGAAGTGGTGTCAGTCAGACCCGGGGGGGTCGTCATGACGGCCACAGACATGCTGCTCTATTCCAGTCATTAACACTAGCTAGAAAGTAGGGCGTCAAGAGAAACAACTGAACCGTCGATCACATTTCCCATTAACAGCCTCTCTTGCGCAACTTGAAAACAATGTCCTTCCTGTCACTGTGTCACGAGAAACAATATCCTACCTGACCAGTGCCATGAGAAACAATGTCCTACCTGACCAGTGCCATGAAAAACAATGTCCTACCTGACCAGTGCCATGAGAAACAATGTCCTACCTGACCAGTGCCATGAAAAACAATATCCTACCTGACCAGTGCCATGAGAAACAATGTCCTACCTGACCAGTGCCATGAAAAACAATGTCCTACCTGACCAGTGCCATGAGAAACAATGTCCTACCTGACCAGTGCCATGAAAAACAGTTTCCTACCTGTCCTGTTCTGGTTCCTCTGCCCTCCGTGGTGGTTTGGGTTAATTTGAGTTGGACAAACACACCGTCACACTGGAGACAAGAGGAGTGGGACTGCTGCGTTCTGGACGACCTTGCTACAAAGACAACGTTCCTGACGGACTCTCTGTCACTGATGTCCTACAAGCAACCCTGTGTGGCTCCGTGTGTGTGTGTGTGTACCCCAACTACCTTTAATTACACTGTTGTTTGGGCAGTAGAGGAAGAGAACTGGGATGGAGAGAGAGACTGTGGAGAGTGACTTAGTTTGGAGTTTAAACCCAGAATCCCCAACCAGGCTGGCAGAGACCTGCTCTACCTGAAGGACAACAGCTAGCAACACCAGGCCCTCACACACACACACACACACACACACAGCCTGTCAGATAAAAGGGAACCTCAACAGGAAGGAACTGGAGTGTGTGTGAGGCGTTACCACAGGGAACACAACAACAGCTGCGCTAAACAACCACTAATGGACAGGCAGAGAGAGAGAGATCACCTAACTCTCCTTCATCTCTCCTTTCATCCATCTCATTCTCTTCCCTCCTCAGATTCATGCTTCCTCATCTCAACACAGAGAAACAGCACGCACGCATCGCAGAGAAACAGTGGGAGAGTTGGGGAGCAGGAGGGGGGGAGCAGCAGAGGGGGGGGCAGGAGAGGGGGCAGCAGGAGAGGGGGGGCAGGAGAGAGGGGAGCAGGAGAGGGGGGGCAGGAGAAAGGGGGAGCCAGTGGCCAGAGACTCAATGAAAAATATATTGTTTGTACGTGTAAAAAAAGGAAGGAAAATATTTTTGCAACCTTTCGAAACATTTCTTTTGAATTTTTTTTTGCCAACTTTTCCACAAAAAAAAGGAATTTTCGTTTTTTACCTTTCAAAAAAGAAACATATTTCATCAACCTTTCAAAACTTTTCCGAAAATATTTTTGAAACCTTTCGATTTATTTTGTATTTTTTCTGAAATATAAGTAGAAATTACTTATATTCATGTAAAAAAAATAAGAAGTGAAAGTAAAATAATGTCAGAAAAATAGTGAAGTAAAGTACTGAAAAATCTACTTAAGTACAGTAACAGTTACTTCCCATCTCTGCCTGAGAGGGATCTGAGAGGATAGGGAGGGAGGGATAGAAACAGGAGAAGGAAAGAGAGTGAGACAGAGAGAGGGAGAGAGTGAGACAGAGAGAGAGAGAGGGGGGGGATGTCAGGAAGGAGGGAGAGCCTGTTGAGGACAGAGCCTAGATTAGTTCTGCTCCGCTAGCGACAGATCATAAAGAAGCAGGATGGGAGAGGAGAGGAGACAGAGAGAAGGCAGGATTAGTGCCACTTCAGGAACGACAGAAGACTAGAAACAGAGAGAGTGGGGTAAAAGACTAAGAGAAAAGAGGATTCTGGAAATTTAGTCGGGATTAGCATTGGTGAGAAACAGGGAGAAGGAGAAGAGATAGAATTAAGAGAATGAGGTGCAAGAAGAGGGCTGAGTTTCCCTGGTCTGATCTGGGAACTGTAGAACACACAGAGGAAAGAACACAAACTATTAATTTGTTGATGTTTGAGCTTGTGTGTGTGTGTGTGTTCTGAATGTAATTTCCATTGATAGGAAAGGCTTAGCATGTCTCAATGTGTTTGAGCTGGACCTTCACAGAACACCCTGTGTAAAGGTCAGCATAGTTTTGCTTTTTCCCCAACTGATATCTACGGTATCTGTGGTAGTTCTAATTAACGACAAGGGGATCATTAACATGCAACACTGTCATCAACGCAGTAGCGGAGGGATTCTGGTCCTCGACTCCCACCGGAGTAATGTTGGCATTTCAGAAGTCATTTGAGATGTTCCAGTTCCAACAGAGCAACGGGAGCGTGTGTAAACAAGAGAGAGGGGGGGACTGGAGTCTGAGGATGTTTGCTTTGAGATTCAACAACACGCTCTGAATTCTTATCCTGCTCTCTCAAGCAGAAAAATACTATAACTAAGGTGTATTTCCAAAGTACAAACTTACATGAAACTCCTGTCCTGCTCCCTCCCAGAGAGCTTCTGGCCCCTGAAGGCTTCAGAGGGATCTGATGGGAATTGGGACAGACGTCCATAAAAGACACGCACTTCCTCGAGCTAGCACGCACTCGCTCCCTTTCCCCCTCTCTCTTTCTCTCTACATTGTTCCCTCAACCCCTCTCTCTCTCTCTCTCCCCCTCCCCCGCCTCTGTCTGTCTGTAACTGTACAGGGATTCCCACAGCGACAGGGCAACATTCCCAATCGGAATGGGCAGTTCACTGAACCGGAAGACTAACATTACCGCAGGCGGGCCCTGGGTTAGATCAACTCTGGGAATTCACACAGGAGAGCGAGAGAGTGAGAGAGTAGGGATGGGAAGGGAAGGGGGGAGGAGATGAGAGGAGGTGTCTTTGGATGGCACCATCTTGAAGCTGTTGAGGTTCTCCAGACAAGAACCTGGATAGAGCCACGGGGCGAGACTGTTGTACAGCAGTGACATGGTGTGTGTGTGTGTACAATGATGAGTTGGCATGAGAGAGTGGCAGCTACAGAACGACTGCTGCATGGCTGCATGGCAGCATGGCTGCATGGCAGCATGGCTGCATGGCTGCATGGCAGCATGGCTGCATGGCAGCATGGCTGCATGGCAGCATGGCAGCATGGCTGCATGGCAGCATGGCTGCATGGCAGCATGGCTGCATGGCAGCATGGCTGCATGGCAGCATGGCTGCATGGCAGCATGGCTGCATGGCAGCATGGCTGCATGGCTGCATGGCAGCATGGCTGCATGGCTGCATGGCAGCATGGCTGCATGGCACCATGGCTGCATGGCTTCACTGTGAGCTGCTGTTCGACAGGAGGACTAGGATGGAGATCCTCCAGCTTCCCCCAAAACGAAAAGTTTCAAACTATGGATGAGCCAAAGGAAGAGGTGCAGACAAACGGTTTAGGGTTCTAGAACATTCAGGGTTATGGTTAGGGTTCTAGAACATTCAGGGTTAGGGTTCTAGAACATTTAGGGTTAGGGTTCTAGAACATTCAGGGATCAAAGACAGAAATAACAGAGCAGGGAAAGGGATCACCTTCATCAGAAAGGGCTCGCCTTCATCAGAAAGGGATCGCCTTCATCAGAAAGGGCTCGCCTTCATCAGAAAGGGATCGCCTTCATCAGAAAGGGCTCGCCTTCATCAGAAAGGGCTCGCCTTCATCAGAAAGGGATCGCCTTCATCAGAAAGGGATCGCCTTCATCAGAAAGGGATCGCCTTCATCAGAAAGGGATCGCCTTCATCAGAAAGGGATCGCCTTCATCAGAAAGGGATCGCCTTCATCAGAAAGGGATCGCCTTCATCAGAAAGGGATCGCCTTCATCAGAAGTGCCAAAGAGAAGTTGAGGTAAAATGAGGTATGGAAAACAAACCTGTGTTGCAGAATACTAGGGAGATCAAGATGCACGTTCAAAAACTTTGAGAGAATGAGAAAGAGGGGGGGGTGATTGTGTAGAGAAAGATGACAGGAAGAAGGGAAGAGGGGAGGAGGAGGAGGGGATGCGCCCCTGCGAGGAGGAGACTCACTGGGCTCACAGCACACGCTGACACGCAGCTTCATACAGGGTAGGGGCGGCCCTTCATCTGTCGGCAGAGCTAGAGAGAGAGAGAGAGAGAGAGAGAGAGAGAGAGAGAGAGGGGGAGAGAGAGAGAGGGGGAGAGAGAGAGAGAGAGAGAGGGAGAGAGAGAGAGAGAGAGAGAGAGAGAGAGAGAGAGAGAGAGAGAGAGAGAGAGGAGAGGGAGAGGGAGAGGGAGAGGGAGAGGGAGAGGGAGAGGGAGAGAGAGAGAGAGAGAGAGAGAGAGAGAGAGAGAGGGAGAGAGAGAGAGAGAGAGAGAGGAGAGAGGGAGAGAAAATCAGAGAGAGAAAGAAATAAGTAAATAGGTAAACACACTCTGAATACAACATTAGTGAAAGAAAAGTAAACAGACTGGGTGCATCAGTCCAGACCTAGGATCAGACCTCGTCTAAAGTTAGGGATTAGAGACTAGGGTAATAGGACTACAGTTTTGGGACTACAATTCAGACAGAATAATCCATCCAGAGAGATTTAGCATTGTTTGCTAGTGTGAGTCTGAGACTGCTAATACTATTCCAGCCTCTACCGGCCCTGTTCCATCCCCCAGTGTGAACCCATTACAGTGCCCCAGTACTGCAGGCCCATTCAGAACAGCCCATTACAGTGCCCCAGTACTGCAGGCCCATTCAGAACAGTGCCCCAGTACTGCAGGCCCATTCAGAACAGTGCCCCAGTACTGCAGGCCCATTCAGAACAGTGCCCCAGTACTGCAGGCCCATTCAGAACAGTGCCCCAGTACTGCAGGCCCATTCAGAACAGTGCCCCAGTACTGCAGGCCCATTCAGAACAGTGCCCCAGTACTGCAGGCCCATTCAGAACAGTGCCCCAGTACTGCAGGCCCATTCAGAACAGTGCCCCAGTACTGCAGGCCCATTCAGAACAGTGCCCCAGTACTGCAGGCCCATTCAGAACAGTGCCCCAGTACTGCAGGCCCATTCAGAACAGTGCCCCAGTACTGCAGGCCCATTCAGAACAGTGCCCCAGTACTGCAGGCCCATTCAGAACAGTGCCCCAGTACTGCAGGCCCATTCAGAACAGTGCCCCAGTACTGCAGGCCCATTCAGAACAGTGCCCCAGTACTGCAGGCCCATTCAGAACAGTGCCCCAGTACTGCAGGCCCATTCAGAACAGTGCCCCAGCACTGCAGGCCCATTCAGAACAGTGCCCCAGTACTGCAGGCCCATTCAGAACAGTGCCCCAGTACTGCAGGCCCATTCAGAACAGTGCCCCAGCACTGCAGGCCCATTCAGAACAGTGCCCCAGCACTGCAGGCCCATTCAGAACAGTGCCCCAGCACTGCAGGCCCATTCAGAACAGTGCCCCAGCACTGCAGGCCCATTCAGAACAGTGCCCCAGCACTGCAGGCCCATTCAGAACAGTGCCCCAGCACTGCAGGCCCATTCAGAACAGTGCCCCAGCACTGCAGGCCCATTCAGAACAGTGCCCCAGCACTGCAGGCCCATTCAGAACAGTGCCCCAGCACTGCAGGCCCATTCAGAACAGTGCCCCAGCACTGCAGGCCCATTCAGAACAGTGCCCCAGCACTGCAGGCCCATTCAGAACAGTGCCCCAGCACTGCAGGCCCATTCAGAACAGTGCCCCAGCACTGCAGGCCCATTCAGAACAGTGCCCCAGCACTGCAGGCCCATTCAGAACAGTGCCCCAGCACTGCAGGCCCATTCAGAACAGTGCCCCAGCACTGCAGGCCCATTCAGAACAGTGCCCCAGCACTGCAGGCCCATTCAGAACAGTGCCCCAGCACTGCAGGCCCATTCAGAACAGTGCCCCAGCACTGCAGGCCCATTCAGAACAGTGCCCCAGCACTGCAGGCCCATTCAGAACAGTGCCCCAGCACTGCAGGCCCATTCAGAACAGTGCCCCAGCACTGCAGGCCCATTCAGAACAGTGCCCCAGCACTGCAGGCCCATTCAGAACAGTGCCCCAGCACTGCAGGCCCATTCAGAACAGTGCCCCAGCACTGCAGGCCCATTCAGAACAGTGCCCCAGCACTGCAGGCCCATTCAGAACAGTGCCCCAGCACTGCAGGCCCATTCAGAACAGTGCCCCAGCACTGCAGGCCCATTCAGAACAGTGCCCCAGCACTGCAGGCCCATTCAGAACAGTGCCCCAGCACTGCAGGCCCATTCAGAACAGTGCCCCAGCACTGCAGGCCCATTCAGAACAGTGCCCCAGCACTGCAGGCCCATTCAGAACAGTGCCCCAGCACTGCAGGCCCATTCAGAACAGTGCCCCAGCACTGCAGGCCCATTCAGAACAGTGCCCCAGCACTGCAGGCCCATTCAGAACAGTGCCCCAGCACTGCAGGCCCATTCAGAACAGTGCCCCAGCACTGCAGGCCCATTCAGAACAGTGCCCCAGCACTGCAGGCCCATTCAGAACAGTGCCCCAGCACTGCAGGCCCATTCAGAACAGTGCCCCAGCACTGCAGGCCCATTCAGAACAGTGCCCCAGCACTGCAGGCCCATTCAGAACAGTGCCCCAGCACTGCAGGCCCATTCAGAACAGTGCCCCAGCACTGCAGGCCCATTCAGAACAGTGCCCCAGCACTGCAGGCCCATTCAGAACAGTGCCCCAGCACTGCAGGCCCATTCAGAACAGTGCCCCAGCACTGCAGGCCCATTCAGAACAGTGCCCCAGCACTGCAGGCCCATTCAGAACAGTGCCCCAGTACTGCAGGCCCATTCAGAACAGTGCCCCAGTACTGCAGGCCCATTCAGAACAGTGCCCCAGTACTGCAGGCCCATTCAGAACAGTGCCCCAGTACTGCAGGCCCATTCAGAACAGTGCCCCAGTACTGCAGGCCCATTCAGAACAGTGCCCCAGTACTGCAGGCCCATTCAGAACAGTGCCCCAGTACTGCAGGCCCATTCAGAACAGTGCCCCAGTACTGCAGGCCCATTCAGAACAGTGCCCCAGTACTGCAGGCCCATTCAGAACAGTGCCCCAGTACTGCAGGCCCATTCAGAACAGTGCCCCAGTACTGCAGGCCCATTCAGAACAGTGCCATTCCATGAACAGTGCCCCAGTACTGCGAGGCCCATTCAGTGTAACAGTGCCCCAGTACTGCAGGACCATTCAGAACAGTGGCCCCAGTACTTGCAGGCCCATCAGAACATGTGCCCCAGTACTGCAGGCCCATTCAGAACAGTGCCCCAGTACTGCAGGCCCATTCAGAACAGTGCCCCAGTACTGCAGGCCATTCAGAAACAGTGCCCCAGTACTGCAGGCCCATTCAGAACAGTGCCCCAGTACTGCAGGCCCATTCAGAACAGTGCCCCAGTACTGCAGGCCCATTCAGAACAGTGCCCCAGTACTGCAGGCCCATTCAGAACAGTGCCCCAGTACTGCAGGCCCATTCAGAACAGTGCCCAGTACTGCAGCCCATTCAGAACAGTGCCCCAGTACTGCAGGCCCCATTCAGAACAGTGCCCCCAGTACTGCAGGCCCATTCAGAACAGTGCCCCAGTACTGCAGGCCCATTCAGAACAGTGCCCCAGTACTGCAGGCCATTCAGAACAGTGCCCCAGTACTGCAGGCCCATTCAGAACAGTGCCCCAGTACTGCAGGCCCATTCAAGGAACAGTGCCCCAGTACTGCAGGCCATTCAGAACAGTGCCCAGTACTGCAGGCCCATTCAGAACAGTGCCCCAGTACTGCAGGCCCATTCAGAACAGTGCCCCAAGTACTGCAGCCCATTCAGAACAGTGCCCCAGTACTGCAGGCCCATTCAGAACAGTGCCCCAGTACTGCAGGCCCATTCAGAACAGTGCCCCAGTACTGCAGGCCCATTCAGAACAGTGCCCCAGTACTGCAGGCCCATTCAGAACAGTGCCCCAGTACTGCAGGCCCATTCAGAACAGTGCCCCAGTACTGCAGGCCCATTCAGAACAGTGCCCCAGTACTGCAGGCCCATTCAGAACAGTGCCCCAGTACTGCAGGCCCATTCAGACAGTGCCCCAGTACTGCAGGCCCATTCAGACCAGCCCAGACACTCATTTGGACCAAGCCTACTCTACGCATTATCTCAGTTGTGGACTCAACAGGAACACACACGCGCACACGCACACACACACACACACACACACACACACACACACACACACACACACATACACGTAGCTCAGTGTGGCAGAATGTGGGAGAGTACCATTGTTATTTTCCCATGCCTGGCACTGCACAACCACAACGGCCCAATGTGTGTGTGTGTGTGTTTGCGTGTGTGTGTTTGCGTGTGTGAGAGAGCTCTCTCCTGCTTTGACAATGCACCATTGTCCTGCCGACTGCAACAGTAATTTATGTAAAGATTCTTTCTTTCCCTCCGTCTCATCCCTTCCTCTGGTCTCTCCCTCTTTTCTCTTTCCACGTGTATTCCTCTCACTCGTCCTCCCTCGAACGCCCCCCTCCCTTCCTCTACTGTCGGACTATGTCGATCCTCCCTCTCTCCCTCTCTCCTCTACATCCGTCTGCTTCTCTCTCTCTCCTTTCTTCTGTCGTTCCTTATTGATCTCCATTTTTTTCCACCTACTCTTGGTGTCCCTTTGTTTGCCTCTTTGTTGCCCCCCCCCCCTCCCCTCGCCCTCCCCTCCCCCCTCTCCCTGACTCGCATTCTTTCACTCTCTGATGTTTGTGTGTGTCTCCTCCTTGTCTGGACGTAGACCAGAAGTTGAAGTAGAAAAATAAAAGAAAAAACAGAAAAAACTGTCAACTGATTTTACAGCCAAAAAGACCCACCACCCCTCCTTCCTCCCTCCCTCCTCTTACCCCTGGTGGTTGGAAACAGATGAGAGGGGCGGAGGGGGGCGGAGGGGGGCGGGGGACCAGGAGAAGGGCCCCTGTTCTCCTTTCGAGTCTCCTCTGTAATTCTACGGGTTTAGAGACTTCAAAACATATCTCACTGGTATAATCCCACACGCGGATATAGGAAACACATGCTTGCTTACTGGAAACGCTCAAAGCCTAGTCTTCATAAATAAAAAGTGTCAGTTAAGCATTCTCACACACACACACACACACACACGCAACACACACACGCACACACACTCACAGCTGTAGTAGTAGTGGTGTCCCGGCAGGAACTCGAAGCGAGGGAGAAGGGAGTGAAGCGCTGGGACCTTCTCTGAGAAGCGCAGCGGTCCGAGGGGGGCATGGGGGAGTTGCACTCCCAGCGCTTGGTGGCTCCCCTCGTCTCCACGCAGCCCTGGAAGCCCGCCTCCGCCACCAGGTACAGCGCCAGCGGTGTGGGGCTGGCCTGCAGCGCCGCCCTCCTGGATGGGGGAGTGGGGACAGTAGATGTCCAGGTAGTCGTTCAGATTCACCTGGATGGACAGATCGCCTTCTATTAACCTGAGAGAGGGAAAGATAAAGAGAGTGTGTGGGAGAGAAGGAGTGAGCGAGAGAGAGACAGGGGAGACAGAGAGATAGAATGAGAGAAAGAAAGGGGAGAGAGAGGAGAGAGAGAGACATTAATGATTAATACACATCAGAACGGTCCCACATTATCTCTGTCAGATTCCCAGAAAGGGAGGGAGAGAGGGTTGGAGATTTATAGGTGCTCTATTTTACTACGGGCCTGGAGGAAGGGAGAGACAGGAAGAGATGGATGGATGGCCCATCAATATTCCACCTAACGATTCCAAGGTATGATGAAGTAGCAGTGTGTGTGTGTTATTTGTTTTGAGATCTGATACTCAGAAACGATACAGTGACACTGCTAAGCAAAAGCAACAGAGAGAGAGAGAGAGAGAGAGAGAGAGAGAGAGACACAGAGAGAGAGGGAAGGAGAGACGGAGCAAGGGAGGGAGGGAGAGAGATACAGAGAGAGGAGAGAGATAGGGAGGGAGAGAGATAGAAATGTGAAGACACGGGACAACAGTAATTCTTCATATATGCTAATTAAGAATCTGCAAGAGAACAGAGTACACACACACACACAAACATACACACGTGGGCCTCTAGTCAAGCCTGACTAGTTTTAGGCTAAATAACATTGGGGCCAGGCATCAGCCATCAGCCTCCGCAGCACTGAGGGTTGTGGGGTGATCAGCACAGCAGAGGAGCAAACGCTAAACTTTCCTCAAGAGAGGGAGAGACAGAGAGAGAGACAGGTCCATATGTCTAGACGACTGCCTCATGCCTGCTCCTGTCTAGTGTTTCTTTGTCCCAGCTCCCCAGACAGACAGGAGAGAGAAGCATCGAGGACAGTGAGACAGGAGAGAGAAGCATCGAGGACAGTGAGACAGGAGAGAGAAGCATCGAGGACAGTGAGACAGGAGAGAGAAGCATCGAGGACAGTGAGACAGGGGAGAGAAGCATCGAGGACAGTGAGACAGGGGAGAGAAGCATCGAGGACAGTGAGACAGGAGAGAGAAGCATCGAGGACAGTGAGACAGGAGAGAGAAGCATCGAGGACAGTGAGACAGGAGAGAGAAGCATCGAGGACAGTGAGACAGGAGGGAGAAGCATCGAGGACAGTGAGACAGAGGGAGAAGCATCGAGACAGTGAGACAGGAGGGAGAAAGCTCGAGGACAGTGAGACAGGAGAGAGAAGCATCGAGGACAGTGAGACAGGAGGGAGGACTGAAGCATGTGTTGAGACAGAGATTGTAATTTGGGGATGGAGAGAGGGAGGAGTGAAAGATGAGGGAGAGAAACAGAGGGAGCGTTATAAGAAGCACGAGGGTACTGATGAATGGATGAAAAGTGTGTGTGAAAGAGAAAGACGGAGGAGAGAGAGACAGATAGGAGAGAGAGAGACAGATAGGAGAGAGAGAGACAGGGAGGAGAGAGAGAGACAGATAGGAGAGAGAGACAGATAGGAGAGAGAGAGACAGGGAGGAGAGAGAGAGACAGATAGGAGAGAGAGAGACAGATAGGAGAGAGAGATACAGGGAGGAGAGAGAGAGACAGATAGGAGAGAGAGAGACAGATAGGAGAGAGACAGATAGGAGAGAGAGAGACAGCGAGGAGAGTGAGAGACAGATAGGAGAGAGAGATCTGGAAAGGTAAATTAAGGCAGAAGTTAGAGGGGGGGGTAAAGAATCAGAAAGACAGAAGTAGAGAAAGAGGTTTTATGTTTTAATTAGTGACCCTTGAGAGTCTGAATACAAACTTAGTAAGAAGAGAGAAGAGAAGAGGAAGAGAGGAGGAGAACGAGAGGAGAGATGGACTTTAATTGGTCTCCTCACCACACTGAGCACAGGAGAGAGGAGAATGGGGAGGCTGGACAGAGAGGCGGGGGAGACGGAGAGAGGTTGAGGGAGAGTGGGGGACAGAGAGGGAGAGACAGAAGGGGGAGAAAAGACAGGATGGGTGTCTCGTTCAGGTTCAGGTCTGTCAGTGGGAGTCTTTTATAGAGGAGCGACAGAGCGAGGGAGGGCAAGAGGAGGAGGGCAGGGAGCCAGTGAAGGATAAAGGAGGGAGAGATGAGGGGGGGAGTAGCATGGAGAGAGGGAGGGGGGGGGGGACTGGGCTCCAGTTTAGTCAGTGGACAAAGAAAAGGAAAACAAAATGAAAAAAGAAAAAAGTAGAATGCACAGGACATCAGAGGAGATGAAAGAAAATGAAATGTACAAAAAGACATGACAAGAAGAGAGAGAATAAGATGGATTAACAGAGGAGTGTATCACAGATAGAGAGAGGAAGGGAAAGAGGGAGGAGAATAGATGATTAAATTAGGAGGTGATAGGGGAACACAGGGAGGTGATAGGGGAACACAGGGAGGTGATAGAGGAACACAGGGAGGTGATAGTGGAACACAGGGAGGTGATAGGGGAACACAGGGAGGTGATAGTGGAACACAGGGAGGTGATAGAGGAACACAGGGAGGTGATAGGGGAACACAGGGAGGTGATAGGGGAACACAGGGAGGTGATAGTGAACACAGGGAGGTGATAGTGGAACACAGGGAGGTGATAGGGGAACCCAGGGAGGTGATAGTGGAACACAGGGAGGTGATAGTGGAACACAGGGAGGTGATAGTGGAACACAGGGAGGTGATAGTGGAACACAGGGAGGTGATAGAGGAAACACAAGGGAGGTGATAGTGGAACACTAGGGAGGTGATAGTGGAACACAGGGAGGTGATAGAGGAACACAGGGAGGTGATAGTGGAACACTGGGAGGTGATAGGGGAACACAGGGAGGTGATAGGGGAACACAGGGAGGTGATAGTGGAACACAGGGAGGTGATAGTGGAACACAAGGAGGTGATAGGGGAACACAGGGAGGTGATAGTGGAACACAGGGAGGTGATAGGGGAACACAGGGGAGGTGATAGTGGAACACAGGGAGGTGATAGGGGAACACAGGGAGGTGATAGTGGAACACAGGGAGGTGATAGTGGAACAGTCTTCAGACAGGCCTGCTGATCCATAGCTGCCTCACTATATCGGTGATCGATCAACAGGAGGGGCAGCATCGACCCCGGATCACTCATTCTGGACACAAACAGACGCTGGCAAACACACACACACCAACACAGCCATGAGTGATCAATACAGTGTGTGTGTGTTCTTCCCCTTCAGGCAACCATATGTAGCAGTATTACATTTTCGCTCTGTGTCGGAGTGACAGACTAAAAAGACTTTCAGTAAATAACATGAACACACACGGCAGCTTTCTCCATGGTTTTGTTCTTTTTCTACCTGTGTTCGAGTCAGAGGCGGTGATATATTTAGCTGTGTGTGTGTGTGCATGTATGTGAAAGTATATGTGTGATGATGGGTATGTTTACATGGTACACTACCTGGAGAGTGCGTCACTCATCACAACTCCTCTCCCTCCCTCTCTCCCTCCTCTCCTCCCTCTCCCTCCCTCCCTCTCTCCCCTCTCCCTCTCTCCCTCTCTCTCCTTCTCCCTTTCTCTCTCCCCCCCTCCCCTCTCTCTCTCTCTCCCCCTCTCCCCCTCTCTCTCCCTCTCTCTCTCCCCCTCTCTCCTTCTCCCTCTCCCTCTCACCTTCTCTCTCTCTCCCTCCCTCCCTCTCTCTCCTCTCTCTATCCCCCCTCTCTCCTTCTCCCTCTCCCTCTCACCTTCTCTCTCTCCTCCCCCTCCCCCTCCCTCACTCTCTCTCATCCTTCTCTCCCTCCCTGGTTGCTCTTTTTCTTTGTTCACCTTTTCTTCAGATGACTGCAGTATGCGCTTCACCACCTCTCCTTTCTTTGAATCCTCTACTTTCCTCAGGTCTCCATTCTGCCCCTCACTGCCCCCCTCTCCTCCACCTTCTCCCCTCCACCCTAACCCCCTCTCCTCCACCTTCTCCCCTCCACCCTCACCCCCTCTCCTCCACACCCTCCTCTCCCCCAGCCTCGGTCAAACCCATGAGCTCTTGTGGCAATTACAGAGAAGTGTCAGCGTGTCATTCCCCTCTCCTTCTCTGGGGTTGTCCTCATCTGTCCTCCTGCACCTGTCTCCCTCCTCCCCAGCGCTCTCCCACTCCCTCTCATGCCCTGGTGCGTTGAGGAACTCCCTAATTATACCCAGATCCTCCTCTCTCGCGAGCCGACCGGCACGCAAAGCAGAGATGACAGAGCAGGGCACCGGGGGACTACTCTAGAACATTCCGGAACATTCTAGAACAATGTCAGGACAGCCAATCAGGAAGAGAGCACAAAGGAAAACAGGAAGAAGATCCAATTTGTCAGAACACTGGAGAGGGGTAGGGCATGTGTCAAGGGGCCAGGGGCACACACACACACGCTGCATTTATATGGTACGCTATATAATAATATATTTTTTCCAGCGTTAACCACATGCAAGGTGCACATGCAAGGTGGTTAAAAGGATACATGCGTGTGACAATGACCCCCGAGTCACTTCTAAATCCTAAATTGGGCAAAATTGATTAGTGCGGTGCGTGAGTGTGTTGTGTAAAAGTTGTGTGTGAAGCTCATTCAAGAGAGTGTGTGTGTGTGTGTGTGTGTGTGTGTGTGTGTGTGTGTGTTAATCACATGCAGGGGCTTTACTCCGGCAGGACCTTTGATCCTTAATATGAGAGAATAATTAAAGAACCAACAATCCCCCAACACAACGGCAGGAATACAGAGCAGACACACACACACACACTTCTGCTGCTCGCTCTGCATACCAACACACACACACACACCAACAATACTACGCACGCAGTAGTAGTAGGGGCTGTCTCCTGTACAGGCACAGCAGACACTTGTATGCATGAGAACACAGGCAGGCAGGAGTAACACACTTAGTTCCACACAAGCAGGAAGCAAGCCCCCTTCCTGTCCTGGACACCGTGGAGTTTGAGTCTGAACCCAGTCGTGTGTTTCAGAGGAGGTAGGGGGGCTGTTTGTCCCGGGGGCTGGGGGCTTGGAAGGCTTGGTGGAGTCCTGAGTCTTCCATGGCTGGTCACAGCACCACGCCCCTCGACCCCACCCAGGAGGCCCCCCAGTCTGCAGGAAACACTCTCACCTTGGTTGGGCGTAGCTAGGCCCAGATGGACAGCCCCCCCAGGGTGGAGGTCCTTACAACCTGGTGAACCCCCGATATGCTAACATGTAAACCAGGATCACAGCCCCTGCATGAGGCCCTGCTCCACCCCCAGCCCCTGCACACACACCCCCCCATCACCCCCAGCCCCTGCACACACACACCCCCCCATCACCCCCAGCCCCTGCACACACACACCCCCCCATCACCCCAGCCCCTGCACACACACACACACCCCCGTCACGCTCAGGGCCTGTGGGGTTCTGGTAGCTGTACGGGGCCACATGGGGCGTGGAAGCACCTCTGGGTCTGGAGCAAACTGATCTTCTGATGTAAGAGGAGAACTCCTAGAATGGTAATTATCGCCCGGCCCTGGCAGCCAATCACAGCGGAGAGCCTGGTGGCAGGGAGGGGCCGGGGAATAATGGGGGGATAAATCTGCAACACAGACTTCATGCAGAGAGGGGTAAAAAGAGAGCGAGAGAAAAAAATAAAGAGGGAGAGAACAGAGGAGATGAAGGGGGGGGGGGGAGGGAAAGAACAAAAGAGAGAAAACATTCTTTCCTAAAGGTCTCCATCGCTTCAACGACCTCTCCCTCCACAGGCCATCCCTCCATCACGGACAGAAAAATAACCTTCCTGCCCCACTGAGAGAGAGACAGAGAGAGACAGAGAGAGAGAGACAGAGAGAGAGAGAGAGAGACAGAGAGAGACAGAGAGAGACAGAGAGAGACAGAGAGAGAGACAGAGAGAGACAGAGAGAGAGAGACAGAGAGAGACAGAGAGAGAGACAGAGAGAGACAGAGAGAGAGACAGAGAGAGACATAGAGAGACAGAGAGAGACATAGAGAGAGGACAGAGAGAGAGAGAGACAGAGAGAGACAGAGAGAGACAGAGAGAGAGAGAGAGAGACAGAGAGAGACAGAGAGAGACAGAGACTGAATGAGAAACCAAGACAGAGAGAGTTGAGAGAAAAAGAAAATTCGATGCCAAATGATCACTTCTCATCAGCCCTTCAAAGTCTCATCAATGTTTCCGACATCCTCGTCCCTTCCCTCTGGATCTGTCGATCTCAAGTGATTTTATATCTGGCCCTCTCTCTCAATCACCAGCTCATCAGACAGCCTCACTGGCTTGGTTTCTTCCTCCAGCCATCGCTCATCCCCCCTCCCTCTCCATCTCCTCTCTTCTCGCACCACGCCATCCCTCTGTGACCCTGCTGAACAACAATGTGAAGGGCTGGATCTCCCCCCCCCACGCCGCGCTCCCAGCTCAGACAGTCGTGTTGTGACTAACCTGCTTCTTACTGCCCTCCATGCGCACAACAAGGACTTACCCCCCACCTGCAACCATCTGGGGCCCCCACCTCCTCCCTCCCCAGCTGGCTGATAAGTCCTTCCACCCCCACCCCCACCAGGTCCCCATCTCAAGACCCTCTCTCACCCCCATCTCAGGCCCTCTAATACTACCACATCCGTCAGCCCCTCTCTTACAGGAAAGGTCACAATGCTGCTATCTCTTAGCGTGTGTGTGTGTGACAGAGTTTGTGTGGTACTTCCCACACTTCCTTCAGGGATAACAGGAAGTACATCATGTGATGTGTGTGTGTGTGGTGTACACGTGTGTGAGTTCCAATCCTTCATATTCTCTCCATAATGTGGAAATCCTATTTGCTTTCACACTCAAACACACACACACACGGGAGCTACTTCCCACAGCAATATTGAAGGGTTTAGATTGTGTGTGTGTGTGTGTGTGTGTGAGAGAGGCGAGCTGGCCGCGGGAGTGTCCTCAGCTTCACTGAAGCGATTGGTTCCACTTCTACACCGCAGGAGATGCTAAACGACCTTGAGCCTCAGGACCTCTGGACCATTTCACTGTCTGCCTTTCTGCATGTGTGGATCAGTGTGGAGTCACACACACACACACACACACACACACACACACACACCTGCAGAACTCAGGCAGCGAGAGCTCTCAAACAGAGGTGGTGACTGTGCAGAGCCTATTTTCTGCCTGTTAGGGTCCGGCCCCCTGGGTGTGTGTGTGTGTGTGTGAGGGTGAGGGTGTGTGAGGGTGAGGGTGTGTGAGGGTGAGAGGGTGTGTGTGTTCTGCAGGGGTCAGCCGTAGCAGGGAGATGCAGAACTGTGCTGTCACCATGAGAACCAACCACGCTGCTCTACACGCTGCTCTACACCCTGCACACTGCTCTATGCTCTACACGCTGCTCTACACCCTGCTCTACACGCTGCTCTACACGCTGCTCTACACCCTGCTCTGCAACGCTGCTCTACACGCTGCTCTACATGCTGCTCTACACCCTGCACGCTGCTCTACACGCTGCTCTACACCCTGCTCTACACCCTGCTCTACACCCTGCTCTACACGCTGCTCTACACGCTGCTCTACACGCTGCTCTACATGCTGCTCTACACCCTGCTCTACACGCTGCTCTACACTCCTGTGATGCTCTGGACGCTCCGTCAGAAGGCCTACTGCAGGGTCAAATACATACACCCTACACCCAGCACCCCACATCCTACACCAACACTGAAATATAAGCAACAACGACACACACTCACAGCCAATGTGACAGCACACTCATTTTCCAGAAGATTCCTCCACACACCAGACAGAAGTAATATCAGACACTCCCAGCACTGTCCCAAACACACAGAATATCAAATGAGAGCTGTGTCTGTGTGTGTGTGTGTGGGGGGGGGGGTAAAGGGTATGTAGGGGTGAAATAAGGTCAGTCGTGCTGTTGCCGGGGAGACAGCCAATCCAGACCCGGGATTTGAGCCAAGCCCTTGCCTCTGCCCCACCCACTCATCCATCCCTCAATCATCTCCTCCACTCATCCATCCCTCAATCCTCTCCTCCATCCATCCCTCCTTTCCTCCCTCCGTCCGTCCGTTTGCCCGACCTCAGAGTAATGAGGGCTTTCTGTGCTTCTGAGCCTAAATACTGGTGTGCTGGAGCCAAACCTGCATATAGCCTAGTTTATATATTTTATAGTTCTTCAAATACAACAGAAGCACAATTACCAGACATGCTCATTTTCTGAGCGGTGCATGAGCTCATTCAAAGTCCATCACATCATGCAAATGGCTGGCGTCAGATGTTGTAGCTTCTTCCATCACACGCACACACACACGCACGCACACACACACACACACACACACACACACGTTATATCCCAGAAACAAGCAGAAGGGGTTTCAAACTCAGGTTAGCTCATCAGTTAGACAAGCAGCACTCCCCTCCAGGTTAGCTCATCAGTTAGACAAGCAGCACTCCCCTCCTATGTGCTCCTGGACGCACAGCCAAGCCCACCTGTGAAACTGGGTTAGGGAGGACACACACACATAATCTCACACACACACACACACACACACACACACACACACACACACACACACACACACACACACACACACACACACACACACACACACACACACACACACACACACACACACTCATAATCTCACACAAACACACACACAGGCACACACACACACACTCTTCGCCATGGTGAAAAGGTGCGCTCGCTAAGCAAATACTCTAAAACCAATAAATCAGGGCCGGCTTTGAGAATCCATCATTTACAAACTGGGTCACACTTCTGATGGGGCAGACACTCCCTACCCCCTCTCCTCCTCCCTACCCCCTCTCCTCCTCCCTACCTGCTCTCCTTCTCTCTCTCCCTCTCCCTCTCTCTCTGACACGAAGGTCAGGGTCTGTTAAGCAGTGTTATCAGCCCAGGTGTGTCTTTCTGGTTCTTTTCTCCTTTCCTCGTCTGACGCCTCTGAGGTTGTTAGTGTAGGAACCAAGCAACTAGCACATGGTTTGGGCTTAGGTAGCACGCACACACACACGCACACACGCACACACGCACACACACACACACCCTCGTTTAGACAACTAGGATCCTGCCCCAGTATGGCCGACAGGTCTGAATAATTTACGTGCCAAAAGGAGAGAAAGAAGAGGGAGAGAGGGGGAGGAAGAGGAGGAGGAGGAAGAGGAGGAGGAGGGAGAGAGGGGGAGGAAGAGGAGGAGGAGGAGGGAGAGAGGGGGAGGAAGAGGAGGAGGAGGGAGAGTGAACTTCCCTGTTTCACTCAGTGAGCTTATTTAAAAAGTTCTTCCCTCCCCCCCTCTCTCTCTCCCCCTCTCTCTCTCTGCCCTCTCTCTCTCTCTCCATCTTCACTGGGGCTCATTTCCTCCCCGTCAAGGTTCTCTCACCCCCCCCTCCTCCGTCGCTCCTCCCCTCCCGTCTCCTCCTCTCTCCTCTGTTTATCTAAGCACTTTCACGGTCACTGCTCTGGTGTCCCAGGAGACTCCCCTGGCCCCTCTCTCGCTCCGCTCTCGCCCCTCTCTCGCTCCCTTGCAGCCTGTCCACGCTGCCCTCGCTCGCTCATCTTGCTCCGTCAGAATGGGTCAGGTTCATATCGCTTGGTGCACTGGGGGTATGGAGCACCCGCCCCCCCCGCTCCCAGGCAGCACGCTTTGTCCTGCTCTAGTCACGCACATGCCCCCCCAGCCTCTCACTCTCAATAACACACACACACAGTCTACTACTGTTCCCGATAAAGAACAAGCGTGGATGGTCAAATTAAGAGCACTTTGTCAGAAAGTTGTTTCAACTCACAAATAATATTAAATATCAAATGTTTTATGAGTGATGGAAGTAAGAGTTGAGTGGAAGCCCCTAGAAGGACACGCTGCTCTCTGAATCACTGCTGAGGCGGGAGCCAGCAGGAAGGCACTGCTGTGCCTGTGTTGGTCTTGTAGTTTGGTTTTAAGACAGAAAGCAGGACCTGGACATGATTTCTGCCCAGTCTAGACACATCACCAGAGAGACAGCGTGTACACACCTTTATTGGTCCCATAAGGTAGGCTGGACATAACACTACGCTCCAGAAAACATCATCATGACCCACAGAAATCTAAAACAAACAACAGAAATAAAGGTAAAATACAGAGAGAGAGAGAGAGAGAGAGAGAGAGAGAGAGAGAGAGAGAGAGAGAGAGAGAGAGAGAGAGAGAGAGAGAGAGAGAGAGAGAGAGAGAGAGAGAGAGAGAGAGAGAGACTCCAGCTTCCTGACTCTCTGACAGGGAACTAAAATTATCAGACTATTTTGGGATTAGAGATGACTGCTACTAAATAAAATTAACAGCAATTCCCTAGATTACAGCATGGGAGGAGTGCTCGTACGACTGTGTGTTTCTATAGCTTCTTTTAGTACAGGTGTGGTTAGCATACTAAGGATAAATACAAATGTGTAACTACTGATTCTCGCTGTAATGACACAAAATAGAACCGTACACACAAGTTCATGTCCAGCGTTAATCCATAAGCAGCTCAGATGTGAGGTTTCCCCTCTACATAAGGTTTTCCTGATCTGTAAGGCAAAGCGTTGGATTTTGTGTGGGCTTGCAGATTAGTGGTGTGATTCTAATGGAAGCGCTTCTCCAGCAGTATTTTGACGAGGCGATGACTACACTGCAATGAGATTCATGAGTTCTCAGGCTTCAAGGCCACAGGACTGGGGAGATTTGGAAGCGAGCAGAACTTCGCCTCGCCAACTCCTCCTGCCTCCTCACGGCTCAGCTGCTGCCGGGATATGAAACCTTCTAACGGGCAGATGATTGTGGCCCAAATAATGACAAAACAAGGACGTCAGAGCAGCACGCTCATATCAATGAGACCTCCACATCTAACCCCTCCACATCGATATCAGTATCGGAATTACAGAATATTTCTGTAATTCCACCATTGCTTTGGCAATATGAACATTTGTTTTTCATGCCAATAAAGCCCTTTGAACTGAGTGTGAAAAAGAAACAAAGCAAGAGAGAGAGGGGAGAGAGAGAGAGAGAGACAGAGAGACAGAGAGAGACAGACAGAGAGAGACAGAGACAGAGAGAGAGACAGAGAGAGACAGAGAGAGAGACAGAGAGAGAGACCGAGAGACAGAGAGAGACAGACAGAGAGAGGACAGAGAGACAGAGAGAGAGACCGAGAGACAGAGAGAGACAGAGAGAGACCGAGAGACAGAGAGAGATATTGTGAGGTGAGGTGAGGGCAGAAAGAAGAAAACAGTAAGGGATCTGAAAACCTTCCAGAATAAACACGAAGTTCATGTGGTACCGGTTTAGGCTACACAAATAACACACCTAAATAAATTGTTGAATGCACACACACCCCAACGTACCAATACCATCACTAATTTTCAACCTCAAAGAATCCAAGCTGCCTAGATAGGGTGTAGTGTTTGGGTAAGTACAACCATACAACATTCCATTCATATTTCATACAAGAAGTCTGTTGAAACAGCTCCAGTCCACACACAGGCTTGGAGCACATACACACAGGACAAGGCCAACGTGTGTGCTTCCCCCCCCCACATACACACACACACACGCGCAGTGATGCGCGGAAACACTGTCAGTCCTAAAGGGGGGTGTGATTCTCACTGACTTCCCCAACAGGCTCCACAGCCAGAGTGTGTGTGTGTCAGAGAGAGAGACGGGTGTGTGTGTGTCAGAGAGAGAGACGAGTGTGTGTGTGTCAGAGAGAGAGACGGGTGTGTGTGTGTCAGAGAGAGAGACGGGTGTGTGTGTGTGTCAGAGAGAGAGACGGGTGTGGTGTGTGTCAGAGAGAGAGACGGGTGGGTGTGTGTCAGAGAGAGAGACGGTGTGTGTGTGTGTCAGAGAGAGAGACGGGTGTGCGTGTGTCAGAGAGAGAGACGGGAGTGCGTGTGTCAGAGAGAGAGACGGGTTGTGCGTGTGTCAGAGAGAGAGACGGGTGTGCGTGTGTCAGAGAGAGAGACGGGGTGTGCGTGTGTCAGAGAGAGAGACGGGTGTGCGTGTGTCAGAGAGAGAGACAGGGGTGTTTGTGTGTCAGAGAGAGAGACGGGTTGTGCGTGTGTCAGAGAGAGAGACGGGTGTGTGTGTGTCAGAGAGAGAGACGGGTGTGTGTGTCAGAGAGAGAGACGGGTGTGCGTGTGTCAGAGAGAGAGACTGGGGTGTTTGTGTGTCAGAGAGAGAGACGGGTGTGTGTGTCAGAGAGAGAGACAGGGGTGTTTGTGTGTCAGAGAGAGAGACGGGTGTGTGTGTCAGAGAGAGAGACGGGTGTGTGTGTGTGTCAGAGAGAGAGACCGGGGTGTGCGTGTGTCAGAGAGAGAGACGGGTGTGTGTGTGTCATAGAGAGAGACAGGGGTGTGTGTGTGTCAGAGAGAGAGACAGGGGTGTTTGTGTGTCAGAGAGAGAGACAGGGGTGTTTGTGTGTCAGAGAGAGAGACGGGTGTGCGTGTGTCAGAGAGAGAGATGGGTGTGTGTGTGTCAGAGAGAGAGACGGGTGTGCGTGTGTCAGAGAGAGAGACAGGGGTGTTTGTGGGGGGGGCTTCAGTACGCTAGGCCCTGACAGTGATAGTAATACCTGCTGACATCCTTTCTTCCCTCGCTCCCTTCGCTCCTCTCACCTCATCCCTCCATCCCTGGGGGCCTTCCCTTGCCGTTTTGGGAGTTGAAATCTGTTGACTCTTTCCCTATCCTACCCTCCTCTCCTACCCTCCTCTGCTAACGCATTCTCCATCTCCTGCTCAGTCTATGGCTGGTCTAATGCTTTTACCATCTCTTGGGGATGGGGATGTGATAGCGTGTGTGTGTGTGCGCCTGTGCTGTTGTGTGTGCGAGCGTGTATGTGGGTGGGTGACAAGAAAAAACTGTGTGTGTGTCTCTCTCTCTCTCCTTCTCCCTCTCACACACAACAGACACACACACACACACAGTGAGTTTTCCCTCTCAGGGGCTGAACAGTAGGCTGCTCAGCCCTTCCAGAGAGGCTCTGCCAACCCGTGTCCACATGTCTGTGTCTCAGGAACCATGGTGATACACTCAGGATGTGATGGTGCTATACACTCAGGATGTGATGGTGCTATAGACTCAGGATGTGATGGTGCTATAGACTCAGGATGTGATGGTGCTATAGACTCAGGATGTGATGATGGTATAGACTCAGGATGTGATGGTGCTATAGACTCAGGATGTGATGGTGCTATAGACTCAGGATGTGATGGTGCTATAGACTCAGGATGTGATGATGGTATAGACTGAGGATGTGATGGTGCTATACACTCAGGATGTGATGTTGCTATACACTCAGGATGTGATGGTGCTATACACTCAGGATTTGATGGTGCTATACACTCAGGATGTGATGGTGCTATACTCAGGATGTGATGGTGCTATACACTCAGGATGTGATGGTGCTATAGACTCAGGATGTGATGGTGCTATAGACTCAGGATGTGATGCTGCTATACACTCAGGATGTGATGGTGCTATAGACTCAGGATGTGATGGTGCTATAGACTCAGGATGTGATGGTGCTATAGACTCAGGATGTGATGCTGCTATACACTCAGGATGTGATGGTGCTATACACTCAGGATGTGATGGTGCTATAGACTCAGGATGTGATGCTGCTATACACTCAGGATGTGATGGTGCTATACACTCAGGATGTGATGGTGCTATACACTCAGGATGTGATGGTGCTATACACTCAGGATGTGATGGTGCTATACTCAGGATGTGATGGTGCTATAGACTCAGGATGTGATGGTGCTATAGACTCAGGATGTGATGGTGCTATAGACTCAGGATGTGATGCTGCTATACACTCAGGATGTGATGGTGCTATACACTCAGGATGTGATGGTGCTATACACTCAGGATGTGATGGTGCTATAGACTCAGGATGTGATGGGTGCTATAGACTCAGGATGTGATGGTGCTATACACTCAGGATGTGATGGTGCTATACACTCAGGATGTGATGGTGCTATACACTCAGGATGTGCTATACTATATAGTCTGATGATGCAGAAGAGAGCAGAGAACATTACCTGTGTCAACTCTCTCTGGAAGACACACTGAGACTGGTCGTTTCTGGATGATAGGCGAGGTTTGCAATATTGCCTTAGCATGCATCTTTAATGAATGTCACCGAGATATCATCTTGCCTATGCAGTCAGGATTGTGTGTGTGTGTGTGTCTTACTTCAGGTTGGACAAAACAGGATGAAAAGTGCCCACTGTTCACAAAACTAAAAGCTGTACAACACAGTAACATGTCCATCTCAGTGAACGTTCCTCTGGAGCTGTTTCATTAAGCGCCGACACCCAACATGAAACTGACTGGATTGTTCACACCATCTTACAGAGCGGTCTGTCTGAAGACACGGGCTCTCCTATCCTCATCCTGCTCAGCCACATCTTAATATGACCCCCCTACACCACCCGTCCTTCAATCCCGCCCCGCACACGCACTGTAGGAGATGACCCCCCTACACCACCCGTCCTTCAGTCCAGTCCAGAGATACCAGTACCACCGCATCCTAGCTGGAGTCTGTTTCCTGTGGCTCAGCTAGCAGGCAGCCCTGCTGTTACCCGTCCACACACCCGCCCCCCGCGGCATCTTGTGCCAAGTCGAGACAGCGGGCGCGTCGATGGTGACAGACGAGAACTATTCCAGATCCAGTATATCTGTTTCCACAGAGCTTTTGCATTTACACCCCAGTACATAGAGCTGCAGGAATCCCTAATACTGATGTATCTACACTGTGCCGTGTGTGTGTGTGTGAGTGTGTGTGTGTGTCAGCGGTGAATGAGAGGTGAGACCATATGCAGCATGGAGATAATGTGAGCCCCCGGTGATAATATCTAGGTGTT
>NC_090055.1:1014689-1019301 GCF_038355195.1 Osmerus mordax
ATGACAGTGTTCTCAGTCATGTGCGAAAACAGCAGCCAGCGTGTTAGAGCTAAGCTATTAAACTGAGCTCTGTGTGTGGCGCGTTAGCTGCTGAAAGCTAGCTCTCAGACGCCGGGTAATCTGTCAAGCAACAGCTAGCTAGCCACAGACATAGCCAGGCAAGACAGGAAGGTAATGCAGGATTATATGAGTCAGCAGTTTCGTGTTTATTTTTTTTTTATTGGATTATTAGGAGGAAATCTGAGGTACGGGTTGTAGTTACAGGGTTTCTATCTCTGCTTCAGCCTTCTGAGGTGGTGAAAGAGGTTGCGTTTCTCCTGCTTATCAGGGCTGACGCTGCAGTGTTTCTGCAGTCAGGGCAGAGCTGAGCTGTAGTCCGCCTGCTCCACACGCTTTATGGGCCCTGGGAACAAGCCGGACTCCCCTGGAACACCACAGGAAAATGACTGAACCCAAACTAATCACACAGCCAATATCCTACCCTGGGAGGGAGGGGAGGGAGGTGAGAGGAGGGACAAGTGGAGAAATGAGAAGAGATGGGGTGAAACGAGTCAAGGGAGAGATGATGGGAGAGAAAAACGAGGGGGAGGGGTCTCAGATAGGGGGGGGTTCAGAGAGAGGGGCGGGGGTGTTCAGAGAGAGGGGGGAGGGGAGAAATGAGAGTACGCCCCGGTCTCGGCCCTTCGGGACCCTGGTATGGGCGCTCCATCACGGGCACACTGATGGCTTTTTGATTGGGCGGTGTGGCAGAACAAAGCCCCCCCCCCTCCCCCCCCCCCGGTCACAGTGCGTTACCCTCCACGGTAACACTGATGGGATTGGGTGGTGGCGGCCAGTGTTTCCCTGACATCCTGTGTGACGGCTGACTGTCCCGGGGGGCCCAGAGGGACGGCCTGTGATTCCCTAACATGGTTCATGCTCGGCACAATCTGCAGGGACTGTGCTTTAACAGCACGGACACACTGCTGTTGCCTGGCCTCATTCCAATGAAACAGTTTGTTTGGAGCCTCGTCAGCCCCCATCCTAACTTCATCTCAAACCTTCTGACGTGCATCCTTTACCTCTGCCGTGAAAGGGAACTGGACTGGGCGTCAATACAAGTGGCTTACTGGCAAAACAATCTCATCTACTAGACATAAACTGTGCTTGGTTGAAGGTCTAAGGTTGCTATTTTATCCTTAACTGCAGCTTGGGACCCGGGGCTGGGCCTCAGTTGTAGCAGAGCTTATGGACAGCGTGAGAGGGGGCTGGGCCTGCAGGTTGTAGCAGAGCTTATGGACCTGGGCCTCAGGTTGTAGCAGAGCTTAGTGGACACGTGAGAGGGGGCTGGGCCTCAGGTTGTAGCAGAGCTTATGGACCTGGGCCTCAGGTTGTAGCAGAGCTTATGGACCTGGGCCTCAGGTTGTAGCAGAGCTTATGGACCTGGGCCTCAGGTTGTAGCAGAGCTTATGGACCTGGCCTCAGGTTGTAGCAGAGCTTATGGACACGTGACAGGGGGGTTAGGGTGTTGGACACCCTGTTTCGTCCTCCAGCTCTCAAAACTGAACCTTTCAAATAAGAACACCTGGATCAGCCGGTGAGCCCGTCTCTGGATGACTAATAACCCCAATCAGGCCATTACACAGCACCCACTTACGGCTCTCTTCTCACACACACACACACCCACATACACTCTCTCACACTCACTCACACACACACACACACCCACACACACTCTCTCTCTCTCTCTCTCTCTCTCTCTCTCTCTCTCACTCTCCTTCTCTCTCTCTCTCTCACACACACACACACACACACACACACACTGCTCTCTCTCTCTCTCACACTCACTCACACACACACACACACACACACACACTCTCTCTCTCTCTCTCACACTCACTCACACACACACACACACACACACACACTCTCTCTCTCTCTCTCACACAACACACACACACACACACACACAGAGTGGAGTATGCTTCCATTACCCAACTAAACAATTTACACACGCAAGCACTTTAGACCTAGTGATATACACCAGTGTTGGCTGATGCTATCTGGGGACCTTAACCCCCCCTTCCTTCTTCAAGAGCTGGTCTGACCTATCACATCATCCTGCTTGGGTTAGGGAACACAAGACTACTATGGTTTACATAGATCAAGTCTGATGATTAGGGTGCTGGATAACAGACAGCAACATTAAACTGCCAGTTCATGCTAACGAGGAAGCCCACCAGGCCCCCTTGTCACTGGCCCGGGGCAGTGGCTGCACCGAGGTTGGTCACATGACCCGATCTGGACAACTCTCCAGAGATAGAGACCAGCTTCATGACCGATCCAGTGCCAAACTGTGGGCAGATCCTTAGGCAGACTTAACTTACATTTTGTGTCAGCATTGAACCAGTCTGGTTCAGGTACACACTACAGGGTTACCTAATGTGCAACTGTGCGTGTTGGTTCAAGTTAGGACCAGCTCTGGGTGTTCAACATGCTGTTGTACATCTGTCCTGTCAAAGTTTCAACACAACTACATTCCTGCAAGGACAGGAGTGTTCTTGCAACACATTCATGTGCTGAACATATTTTTTTTTTTACTGAATACAAAATAGAATTACACAGGCTTTAGACTAGTTGCAGGCTAAACTATAGGCTACATGATGTGCAGCAGTGCGCAAGTCAACGGAGAGGAAATGGTTTTTTTGGTTTACAATACAAGGAACTAGCTGCATAGCTGACATAATACTGGTAGACGGAGTAGAAGCATCCGCAATTCTTAACATTCCCTCACCTGGCGTTAGTGAGTTCCAGTAGACTGCGTGTCTCTTGGCCAACGCCGAGACGACACTGAGCAGGAAAACGATGGCTCTGGATAATGAGCGTGAGCGACCCATCACTGCACCGGACGAGGAGCGGACCAGACGGGCCACAGAGGGTCTGCGGAGGATCGGTTGTACCGACAGCGGTGATAGAACTTGAAAACGGGTTCAAAGGCCAGGAATCGACTGGTGTGTAATCCTTACAAACTCAACTCGCTTAAAAATTCTCACATAAAATAAGTCTTTTCACATTGAAGCGAAAACGTTGGAACAGCTGTATCCTACTACAGGGACAGCATCGTGTTCATTTATGAAACCACAGGTAGGGCACGAAGAAAAGTCAAAATTGTATGTTCAGCAGTTATCGCCAACGTTAATTTGCTGCGTTGCAACTTCAGGTGCAACGTATTTCATTCTTGAAAACTCCCACCATCAACTTTTGGAAGTTAAACCCAACATTTTGACTGAGGTAACTTCTTGCGTGGCTTGCTGTATCCCCGCAACAGACGCAACACAAACTCTTTACTAACTTTTCAACCCATTAAAAGCTTAAGTAATCTCCACGAGACTTCAATTATTAGTTGTGGTTGTCAATGCGTCCTGTCCTGCCTGAAGCGCACACGCTGAGATTTGGGATGGGCGGAGCAGAGGGCGAGAGGGCCTAGGGCGGGGGAGGTGCCAGGAAACTTTAGACCAATCAGCGAATTTTCTGGGGGTGGAATAACATTCCTCTTTCAGTAGGTGCGTCGAAGTGAGGTCTGAGGTCTGAATCATCCTTCCATCTTTTGGAAATCACTGATTTAAATCTTGCATTTTACATACCCACAGATCAAAAATAAAAAACAGTTGCTAAAACTAGAGGGTACCATTTTTAGTATAAATACTTTGTTACTGTAGTAGATTTTTCTGGTATCAGTACTTACCTTTTACTATCACTCCTTACATTTTTTCCAGAAATATCTGTATTTTCTACTTCTTACATTTTCAAGCCAGGCTCGTTACTTTGGTTTTAATCTGTATTTGGTGGCTTTCATTTCCTGTCTATCACACACAAAGAAAAAAAGTTTACAAAAAAAACATTTGAAAAGGTTGAAAAGTTTATAAAAAAAACAAAAAAATATTAAGAAGTGGTAGACTACATAGAAAGGAACTGCAACTGTAACGGGGGTGTAACAGACGTGGTCATGCTCCGTCAGGCTTCCTGGACCGATGTTCATCCCTGCCCGGGCTCGAACACGCCATCTCTGACTGCCAAGCGCAACCACTACCAGCTACGCCAAAGAAACGCTAGCTATTCGTTGAAGCGAGTGGCCTGCTACATACCTGAGGAGTGAGTCACCGGTTACACAACCAAATCCATTGATTCAATTTGAGATTATCACAAACAGCCTGAAAATGCATGTTTACCAGCTTGATGCAAGAAGCGCTATCTAGCGATCGTGTCACTAACAACGGCTTAAGTAGCGTGGCTTGCGCCTACATTTACATTTAGTCATTTAGCAGACACTCTTATCCAGAGCGACTTACAGTAAGTACAGGACATTCCCCCGAGGCAAGTAGGGTGAAGTGCCTTAGTCGCTCTGGATAAGAGCGTCTACTAAATGACTAAATGTACCCAAGGACACAACGTCATCTGGACACGGCCGGGATGAGAAATGGCAACCTTCTGATTACAAGCCCGCTTCCCTAACCGCTCTGCCACCTGACTCACCCCTAGTGTTGTCCACTTCAATCGTTCAGATATTGAATGGCATAAATTGCACTACAGGCCTTATGATCATCGTTTGATACCCCTTTCGTAGTTTATTGCT